>NC_137825.1:52605583-52795583 GCF_963921795.1 Nannobrachium achirus
TTGAAATGTGAAAGTTTGAGAACCACTAATAGGCCAGTCAATCTAGGCTAAAAAAAAGGGGCCCGACCGAAAACAAATTGCAATAGTAATCATTCAGGGTTTTTTATGATCCTTAGGGTCATCCAAAAAAACATGTTAAAAGTTTCCCCATTTTATTCTTAGTGGATCAAGGTAAATTAAGGGGGTTCAAGTTTGGGTCCCTTCACTTAATATACAGGAAAAAAGACCACCCAAAAAATATTCTTTAAGTAGCATGTGAGGGGTCTAACTATGGGCTTTTCATGATTCTGAATCCATTGCAAGCATTTGTTTTTGCACGAAAACCATTCCTCAGGCTAAAACCATGGTTTAGTGATGAGTCATCACTTTTCTGGGGTCAGCTCAGTTTTTAGCCAGAGGAATGTTTTTCGTGCAAAACAAATGCTTGCAATGGATTCAACCAAAAAACCCTAGTAGACCCCTCACATGCTACTTAAAGAAGATATTTTGGGGGGTCTTTTTTTTCCTGTATAGTAAGTGAAGGGACCCAAACTTGAACCCCCTGAATTCACCTTGATCCACTAAGAATATAATGGGAAACTTTTAACATGTTATTTGGATGACCCTAAGGATCATAAAAAACCTTGAACCATTACTATTGCAATTTCTTTTGGGTCAAACCTCAGATTGACTGGCCTATAAAACAAAATGGACAGTGGTGTGGTTACTGTGACGCTCGGGATCAGATGGAGTCTGAGGTCACATGTTGGAGTCCAGCGCCTGCTCAGGATCCGCTGACGTCATCAACAGAAAGAGACGCTTGGAGAGCTCGGGCCCGACCCGCCGCGTCGTGGAGGTCACGCCCTCGCCGCGGCGAATCAGAAGCTCCGACAGCAAGGAGACCCCTTCACGGTCCGTCTTGCATCGCCGGTAAGCCTGAGGCCGACATGGCAGAGAGAGCATGTAAGGAGATAGCATGCCACGCTTGAAGGCCTACTGCAAGCGGTTCTACTCTACTACTAAGCGAGTAGGGGGTTCAGGTTAAAGCATTTAGGGCTCTATTTTGTTTCTCTTAAAGGGATATTTCACTTTAAAGTGATCCCTGACTAATACGACAAATATGCCTACAATGTAAAATTAAAAACATCTCAATTATTTTATTTCTTCAAGAAATAGATAATCTTTCACTCAATAGGGGAAATGCCCGTCGCAAGTTGATGATGTCATAAATGTCAAGTGTGATCTATCCCTATGGAATTTATGGCATGCATGTGAAAATAAAAACAAACTTAATACTTCCTATGGTTAATATGAGCATCAAATCAATATTTCAAATGTGTTTGTGTTTTGTTTTTTTGCACATGCATGCCATAAAAATTACACATGACATTTATGACATCATCAACTTGCGACAGGCATTTCCCCTACTGAGTGAAAGATTAGCTATTTCTAGAAGAAATAAAATATTTAAGGTGTTTTTAATTTTACATTGTAGTTATAGAGGACAATTATAATGTATAAGACATATTTGTCGTATTAGTCAGGGATCCCTTTAAAAAAAAAAGAAAACTGGCCCAGGGCCTCTCCCCATACACACCCATTGTGTGTGTAACTTCAAACTCCATTTTAACCATGATAAGATTCATTAAAAACACCCATTATTTTTTCTGGTGACTCATACTACCCTCCTAATGCGTGAGCAGACTGTGTTTTTTCAATAACTTTTTTCATTTCTTTTTAATAATTCTTTGGGAAAATGGAAAAAAATTAAATACAGTTATCAAAAAAACACGGCCTGCTCATGTATTAGGAGGGTAGTATTAGTCACCAGAAAGAATAATGTGTATTTTTTAATAAATCTATCATGGTTAAAATGGAGTTTGAAGTTACAATGGGTGTGTATGGGGAGAAGCCGTGGAGGATATTGAATTGAATTGAATATTGAATCAAGCAAATTAAAAACTGTTCAGGGTGTTCATAAAAGCCTGGTTAGACGATAAAATTACCAAAAGTTTTTTTGAAAGTGAAATATCCCTTTAAGTACCAGCTCTTATGCCTTAACTTAAGAACTGGAGGCGTGGCAAAATGCTGTTTGACCACTCAAAACATACAAACAGAATTGGCCACGCCTACAGGTCTTAAGTTAAGGCAAAAGAGCTGGTACTTATAAGACAATCAAAATGGAGCCCTTCGTGTTCAGATTTGACATACTGTATGGCGCCGTTTTCAAAACAATTAGTACAATAATGTAAAACATGATGTTCAGGAAATATTCTATAAACCTCTTCTAAACCTATGTTCCTGCAGTACTACTTACCGACTTTAACAAAATATTTCTCTGAAATGTATATATATATATTTTTTGATGGAAGCTGCTATACTGAGAAAGCATTCTATTGCTATTTTGAGTTTGACCAATTCCAATACTAAATAGGCAGTCTACATGATGCAGCAGTGTAAACGGTGATTTAAACCTTTTTTTACGTCTCTCTGCAATATCTTTCTAATTTACGTCCACACATGGGTCCAGAGACCCAGTGCTTTGGGAACCAGCGGTCCAACAGTGACCAGGTCGCACCACATTCTGGGCCCTGGGTACAAGGATTCACTGCGGGCCCCCCATTAATGTTCTTCATAGGCCGGGGGAGGTGGTTTAACCCATTTAGACTGGGAACGCATTATTTTGTGATTTAAAGTTGTACCATGTAACTTTTTTTATAAAACAAATCTTAAAATTGTCCTAAATGTTAAATCGCTAAAGTTTTAGAACACCCACTCCGTTATTTTCAGCTTCTGAAGCCTTCTCTTTATATGTTTTCTTCTTAGCAGTGACAGGGGCGGGATTTCGCGCCAAAATGACGTAATCTGCATCATCTGTATACGTTGTGTATACGTTGCCCAATCACATCGCCGATCATGCACACATGGTACACTACCGGCCAATCACAGCTTATCTGCTCTGGTCTCCAGGAAGCGCCTCCGCTTGGCTACAGTGTTTACCATGGTGAAGGATTTTAACCTCTTAATCCACAAATCCTGGACAGAAAATTACGTTCTACCATGCGTTCTACCCCTCCACGGATTACTATCGGTCGCGGTGGTTTGCGGCGCCGCTCCGGTGGTCCGCGGCGGTGGTCCGCGACGACTCCGGCCGAAAAACGGCCGAAAAAAGCAATAGCGCTACTGACCACTAGTTGAGCAACTTACACAGTATAGCTTTAACTATTGAAGAATGGCAGATATACAAGCTTGCAGTGCTGCACCAAACCTATGTTTCTATGTCAGTGGTGCTCATACCTTTTCACGTGAAGGACCCCCAAAATGATATGTATTTGGCCACGGACCCCCATCTCAAAATATTTAGTTCCAGGGACCCCCCAGAAGCAAAATTTGAGTTACAAATGTTCGCTTAAAAAATACATATATTCAAAGATGTGCACACATTTTCACGACTTTTCAAAAATAGCAGATATACAAGCTCACAGCGCGGCACGGAATTCAATAGCTAAAGTATAAAATAATTAAGGCGGCCCCTCCACCTTGAGCCCTAGTAACTCAGTCCCACTTCCCCCCGTTGTGACGCCCCTGACAGTGACTACCTGACTGAGGAGCTGTGGTGAGGGGTGGGCAGCCAGGATGGTGGAGGCCATGTCTGGGCTGACTCTGTTGAGCTGCTGGATCTGCCTCTTCCACACCTGCAGCAGCCCCTTCCCAGCTCTGTCCACCCGCTGGCCTCCGGCCCACTCGCTCTCCAGGTAGAAGGAAAAGACCGTGTTCTCCCGCTCTCGCCTGCAACGCGTCACACGCGCACACACGAATGTTTGAGTGTTAGTACCTTGTACCTTTTGTCGCAAAGCAAAGCCCTGCTTCATCATACAAGGCTGTCGCACAAAAGTAGTGAAAACAGCCGATCTACAAGCACACAACGTAGATCGGCTGTTTTCACAATCATTTTTAAAATGTAAATACAAACCTATCGGTTTTGGACATACAAGGTTTCCACCCGACGACGACGATAATAGAGGGTTGTATCAGTTGTTAAAGATAAAAAATACTAGCTTACTTGAAAGGGGCTTCTGCAACTGCTTTGGTTGACATGGCGATGTGATCTGAAAACTCTTTCCAGGACGCCAAGAAACGGACGGACACTCCAGTATGGAGCTGCAGGTGCACCACGGCCTGAGAGGAGACAATGAAGAACAATTGAATTAGCCACTTCTCAACATTTCTTACATGTGTGGAAAAACTGTTCATCTACATCAAGGGTCTTCAACAGGGGTTCCGCGGGGATACTGCAAAGTAGGGATAGCGAACGGTTAGTCTCGCGGAGCCAGACAACTATTCCACAATCTCCGAATGCTATATAGAGTCTGGAACGGCAGCTCCCGAGCGGCGAGTATCGGAAGTAGCCACTGTTGCACTGAACTGTAGTCCCATTGGAAACGTAACAGAAACACAATAGCTCAGACAAAGTCATTCGAGCGGCCTATTCTTGTTATGGGTGTATAGTTTATGAAACGTTTGAAAACATCATGGAGGTAACACCAATAACACCAGAGAAAGACAAAATAAAGCTCCCAGAAATGTTGAAAGGAGACATAATGCTTCCAGTAGGACATGTTATTGTTACTGCACCAAGGGAGCGGTTGCGTCACATCCGCTTTATCTCGCACTCATCGTTTCTTCCCCGGTTTGCCAGACTGTATGCCGGGAGCATTTGCCAAAATCGCGGAGGCAACAGTCTGGCCACGCGAGACTAGCGAACGGTTAACCGTTACCGTTTAACCCAGTGTTTCTCAACCTTTTTTCTGCATGGGCACACTTTTCATGTCCCAAGAATCCACGGGCACACCAACATAATACGGGGGTGTATATATCGTCACTGTCGGGAAGAAACCTTGTATCTCCAAGTTTCAAATTTGTACGTTTCTTCGCAAAGTAAAGCCCTGCTTCATCATACAAGGCTGTCGCACAACAGTAGTGAAAACATCAGATCTACAAGCACACAATGCCTCGCACTAGTTTAAATCATTTTTAAAATGATAAATACAATACTGGCTTTCAAGCAGTTTCAAGGGGCACACTTGACCCTTCTCAGGGGCACACCAAAGGTCCACAGGCACACTGGTTGAGAAACACTGGTTTAACCGTTAAGAACGGTTAATGGTGACCGATCAAAATAAAAATAAAGGAAATCAACCCGCGTGTCACACCAAACGCCAAAGCCCCGGACACCGATGTCTGTGTAACATCACCCCATACAACTATAGGCCATGCGGTCACACATATCTGTGTCGCTGCTGCCCCCGACACCAATGTCTGTGTAACATCCATGCAGGCATCTGTCCGAGAGACGCTGACACTGACAGAGACAATCTTACTAGTAATTCTACTAGATCTCTTTTCCATTAGTCCCTAACATTTTAGCCTAGTTTGGATTTGTTGACAATATTTATTTCGTCTTAGTTCTAGTCATCATAGCTTAGTTGCTATGTACTTTTCGTCTTTGGTTGACGAAGTCAGCACTGCAGTAAAGATTGCAAATTATGTCCAATGGGGCTTTTAAGCCGTGACATCATTTTGTAGTCAGACCTCCAAACAGATGTATTATCAATATCTGTCCCTCGCTATTTCAACAGATCCGAGACAACAACTAAAGTATAATTCTACCATTTTCCTTTCAACAACAAAGAGAAGAAAAATTAGTAAATAGTAAAAATAGTAAAAAGAAAAAAAAAATCACGGGCGCTGGGGCCTTTTGGCCCCAAAAGTTCTCCTCTGCCTAAAAAATGATGTCAGACTTAACAGCCCCATATTTATTATCCCTGTCCATACATTATGACTAGTCATCCTACCTCCTCCACTTCAACTCGTGACACCTCAGGTAGTGTGGGCTTCCCATCCTTCTTCCCCTTCTTTCTCACTGCTCCTTTTCCTTGCTCCTCCCGCAGGACTGCCTCTCGAAACTTCTTCTGGGTTTGGGACTTGTGAGATCTGGGGGGAAAAATAAGCTCCCGTTAGGCCTAGATTTATCGAATGCTTTAACTATTGAAAAATAGCAGATATACAAGCTCGCAGTGCCGCGCTGCGAGCTTGTAGATCTGCTATTTTTTTTTTTTAAATCATGACAATTTGTGCAAATCTTTGAATATCTTATCTTTAAAGTGAATATTTGTAACTCAAATATTTGCTTCTGGGGGGTCCCTGATACAAAATATTTTGAGACGGCGGTCGGCAGTCAAATACATATAATTCTAGGGGTCCTTGACAAGAAAGAGTTTGAGAACCACTGACAGAAACATTCTACAAGCTCACAACGTTGCATTTGCTGTTAACCGGAAGTGTCCTGCAGATAATGCTACAGTAAAGTCTTGCGGAAACAGGTGGATAGAATCGGGTCAAAATTCAAATGTTCACGATTTTTCAAAAATAGCAGATCGACCGAGTGCCGCGCTGTGAGCTTGTATATCTGCTATTTTTCAATAGTTAAAGCATAAAATAATAATACGCAATAATGCGTATTATGGATTAAATAACAACAATTTAAATCATTGTATGTAGATAATATGTAGACAAATCTCCTCCTTCTTCCCTTCCTTTTTTTTCTATGGAAATAAGGATACGATGGGAGCTACAGTATGCACGAAAACTCATTTCACCCACGACTTGCTCCTGTAAACCTGTGATGTGACAATAAAGCAGATTCTGATACCAAAACTGTTACTTTTCAGCGTTCAAATATTTAATGGAGATAAAGAGGTTCTCTTCCCGACAGCAACGATGTGTCAGATGTTGAGTTACAAATCTAAAATGTCATCGCAGTCAGGCAGAAACCTTGCTTTTCCATATTTAAACTTTTTTTTCACGCAACAATATCTACAAGCTCAAATGTCACGATACGTTGTGTACATTTCATAGTTTGTGTAGGTCTACTTGTGTACTAACGACAGATTGTTGCGACCGCCAGGTGGCAGTTACTATCCAAACCTCCACCGGCTGTCAGTCAGTCTGTCAGTCACGTCACGTCACATCACACTTTTGCCCTACTCATATCTCCGCCACCGTTGCCCCCATCCATGCCAAACTTTGCACACACACTCCTTGGCTGCCAAACCACAACCCCTCATTTCTCACATGGCCCTCTTCTAGCGCCACCATAAGGCCGATTGGTGGCGAACACATTTTTGGACACTGCTCCTACAGATTTTGCCCTAAAATCACACAAAGTTATGTCATCAACATGGATCTGTCCCATTTCCCATATTCCCTCCTGATTGGCTATGACTGCCTTCTAAAGTTTGTGTATGCGACGTGACAGACGCTTATCTCCCGATTAGGGAGTCTAACTGGTGTACCTTCTCTGCATTGACCCATCAGTGTTCTGCTCAGAGTGAGCACAAGGGGGAGCAGTTGGGAGGTTAAGTGTCTTTAACAGGTGACATGAAGCTGGAGAGGCAGAGGCTCGAACCTTCCTCCTGAGCTACTTGCGCTCCATTATGTTTCAAGGCCTCGTGTAATGATTTGATGATGATGCAATGTACCGAGTCATTGCGCACAGTTACACAGACAGCCTCATCACAATCATTGTACAATCGATCTTCTAGGTTTTATATAATCATAAAGCGGTTGGCTACAATAGTTTAGTTTGCTTGACAACCTCTACTTCGTTGCTATCCTACTTTAACATCATTCTCTATTACAGCCGTTGTGTTGATGTGACAGTGAGCTGTATTTGGTCCCCTCCTTTTTCTTAAATGCAGATCTGCGAGCTTGTAGATCTGCTGTTTTTCTACATGTTTACCCATTACAGATTACAGATGCTATGGTCCATGTCTACATATGATCCTCTATTATAACTATTCTGTTCAGAATCTATAGCAAATGCCAGAGCTGATCAATGTATCATTGGCACAGCCTCTTAAGACAGAACAGGAAACAATACATAAGCTTTAATAACTTTTCTTTTGCTCTCATTTCGCTGTAACGGTGTTGTTAATTTGCCCGGGAGTCCAATAAAGACATCAGAATTGTGCTGCATCAGCCATAACACGCTGTGGGCACTAATGGAATATGGAGCCCGAATGCTCACTTTATTATGGTGAAATGTTGATGTTTGTTTTGCTCATTTCATTTCACAGTTTGTCAAGGAAGAGCGCTGCACAATTATAATGACTTACATAAGGTTATTTGTTTCAACTCTCACTTCACTGGGCATAGTCTTTTAAGGTTTGCTTACCAGGCATTCCTTGGTATTCAGACAAAACGAAGCAACTCATTTTAAAGTATATCTCCCCAGATCATAATGTAAAGCAGTGGTTATTCTATCTTTTCAGGCCGCGACCCCCAAAATAATCATATTTTAACTGGAACACACCCCACCCTGACGAGCGCTAAGAGTTGAGGCAATACGGTTCAATTGTGAAAATAGCAGATCTACATGCTCACAACGCCTTGCAACCGCGAGGCGTTGTGATCATGTAGATCGGCTATTTTCACAATTTCTGCCTCTAATATTTGACAATTGGCCGATGTTTCATTTGTCATTTTAGAGGTATTAAAAAGTCATTCAATTGCCACTTTAGAAATGTGCAGATAGCCTCTATACACTTAAACGTTATGATTGTTTGTTGGTTTAATCGCTAATTTAGGGTCCCGACCCCCAGGCTGAAAACCACTGTTGTAAAGTAGGGTTCCTGCCCACACCTGAAATACTTCTCCAGATCAATAACCACCAAGCTGAGGATCCTTCCAGGGTTGGAGGTTTGCAGAGACCGGACCCAGGAGGTCAGAGAAGGACTGCAGTCTGCCGCTCCAAACCTTTGTTCCTAGGTTAGGAGGGGAGAGATAAAAAGTGAAAAAGATACTAATCAAAAAATTAAAAAAACATTGTCTATGCTGTAAATGACACCCACTTTGCAGTTTATGAAGGGATGAGATGGACCATTAGGTTATACGTGGTGCAGGATATTTCTGTGCGTAACTGCATTCCCAGTTTTCAGAAGGTGGCATACCCGTTACATTGGTCCAGTTCGGTTTTCCCATAGCTTTGCAGACCTGCCAACCCTGGCAAATTTTTTTGAGTACTCATGCGCGGGCACGGAGTGCCCGCGCGGCGCCCACAGCGCCCGCGGTGCAAATTTTGTGGTTTTCCCGCACAAAACAGTGTATATTTTGGGGGGTTCCACGCGCCTTTTTGGGTGGGACCTTTACAGTTATGTTAACACAATTTCACACCAGAAATGTAGCACATTGCATGTCTTGACTTACACTAATAGGAGGAGGCAAGATCAACCTTTTAAATAAAAATGCCATTTGGTCTGGAGAAAAAGTAGGCTAGTATTACCAGGCAATACAGTAATGTTGCTTTGGCAATATTGTTGACAAATCCTTAATAAAATATATTAACTGCACTTGCTCAGAGTTAGTTAACAATAGACTAGCAAAACAGTCTCACCAGTGACTTAATGAATGAACATACATCAACATAATCATGTTATTCAAATAGCAAAATAGCTTTACATTGTCAGGTAGGCTATTTACCTTTAAATATTTACCTGTGTCTTTGTTAAACATTGTTAATTGAGCAGCCTAAATAAAACCACCTTTCTGTGCATGATTTGCATGAAGTTGAAAGTATTCAACTCATGTAGGTTTCTATTGCATTCATTAAAATAGGCCTACATTGTGTATAGATCAAATACCGTCTAGTCTGTATATTCATTCATAGAGGATACAGGCTACTCATTGTTAACAAACCATTAATGTCTTCATATATTCACAGGTGATAAATAACTTGTTCACCTTTAATGTTTTTGACAATACACATAGTCCCCCTAATTCCTTCATTCATATTCATTTAGAGATAGTGGACAGGGAGCCCAGTATTTTATTTTCATTCTTTTGGATCTTTACTCTAAAGCCTAATCATGGTCAATGTATGCTACAGTTCATTGTACCTGGTCACAAGTTTTGACATTTCCCGACTTCGCTCACGTGCAACACCGTCGTATGACGAAGTATAACACAGGCTTCATACACAACAAGCTGTCGCGGGGGCGACCGCAGTTTAATAGTATAATATTATTGATTCACTTGATTAAAACCCTAACCGCGTCGCGGAGAGGAGCGACAACAACATAACAACCATTTCATTCTCACCATCGTGGCTGCTGACATGTGAATTCACCTTAGCTGAGTGTTATCTTAATATATTACCTGTTAGTCAGACTACTACTCGTTGCACGGCAGCATTGTAGGGGCGACACCGACGACTCGCACAACACGGCCATTCTCCGTTTATCTTCTTTATAAATTAATCGTATTAATATCGCCGTTGTACAAACCAGGCGGCGATAGCTATGAGATGAGTAGCTTCTTATTATAACTCTATGATGAGTAGCGTAAGTGTACATGCTGCACCGCGCTGAAAACCAAAATAAACTCATGGCATCCGGTTCAATTCTTCTTCTGCCGAAAAAAACCAGCATATCTTCTGTTCTAGTGCTCCCCAGTGCCATGCGCCCCATTCAAACACCATTCAAGTGGTGCCTGGGAGGAACTACACGGCAGGTTGCAAAAATCTTCGCCTCGTTTGCTGCTGCAGAATGTGCTGTTATACCACGCCGCGCCCATCCCCCGAAGTTGCGTAGCAATGAGGGGAAATATCGTACCTGCGTACAGAGCCTTAAAATGCGTGCTTAGTACGCAAAATGCGTACGGGTTGGCAGGTCTGGCTTTGTTTGATAGGCTCAACTGGAAACCCACAGAACCTTCCACATTCCCTGGAACCGGATGGCATGTTTTGACTGTCTGAGAGATTGATAGTTGAATCTGATTCGACTCTGATTGCATACTATAAAAAATGTTATAGGATCATTTCATTTGGGCTGTGGGGGGTGCTTTATGTCTGATTTAACATAATACTTAGTTTCTCCCAATTAATCATATCCAATTCTTTTTTCCAATCTATCTGTTAATTAGTCCACTATTCGACTAATCGAGGTCAGGCCTCGTACAGAGCCGTTATGTTGTTGCCTTAACAGGAAGTGTGAAACGGTGTAGGATCAACCAACCTGGGTGTAGCTGTGGATCAGACTTATAAAGTCATCAACTGTAATCTGCATTACAACCTGGGCTTCTGGTGCACTGGACACATCATCTGACTGAGAGAGAGAGAGAGAGAGAGAGAGACGAGCATAATAGTTTGACTAAGAACAACAAAAATTGTTATTTTGTGTGAAGTGCAGAAATACAATAAGACGGAGGCAGTAAAATAGCATACTGTAGGAGATAATAAACACAAACAAAGTGAGAAAAGGCCAGTCTAAAATGACTTTTTTAGAAGAGATTTAAAAAAACGACTGAAACTGACTGCGCATGCATAAAAAGTGAATATCGGGTGGCAAATTGAGTGCTGGCAAAGTGAGTTTAATGCAATCAGATGGGACTTTTCTGTTTTTTTGCCACTCAGTAGGCATTGCTGCATAACTTCCGGGTGTGTTGATGATACCCTCTATATCAGTGTTTCTCAACCTTTTTTTCTGCATGGGCACACTTTTCATGTCCCAAGAATCCATGGGCGTGTAAATATCGTCACTGTCGGGAAGAAACATTGTATTTCCAAGTTTCAAATTTGTATGTTTCTTCGCAAAGTAAAGCCCTGCTTCATCATTAAAGGCTGTCACACAACAGTAGTGAAAACAGGAGATGTGAGAGATTAGGAAAATCTTTTGTACCGGCTGCCCTTAACACAACTACTGCCTCTTAATCTGAAGGTTTGCTTGGTGCCTCGGTGCCACGCCGTTTCCTCCATAGGCCGCCGCTATTATTTTGAAGGGCCGGAAGGGGGTTGTTTTTGTTTTTTTGGATTATCACTTGACGGCAACGATTACGTCATATAGTCACATGACAGTGTGAGCCCAGAAGAGAACATGGCTGCGCCCAGCTTTTGTGTACAAGTATGGAGAGTGGAGACCATCCTTTGTATAAGAATGTCCCTTTTGGAGAAAATGAAGTCTCTTTATGGGCCTCTCAATGGATTTACTATGGAGGACGTTAACTTCGCGTGCACGCCCGACGTGCGTTGTAAATTTTTGACATTGCACTATTAGGTTGTGTTGGTAGTTTCTGAGTATTTTTGCTTTATTTAACAATGACAGTGAGATACTTGTTTGCACTAACTAGCATTGACTGCTATGGTCTCTTTTGCAAGACACTTTATGTATATATACTTATATATTATTCGCCCCCTCTATTGATGCACCTTCTCTTTATTGGTACTGTACTGCTCTTGTCTTTGTTTTTGTTTGTTTTTTTCCCTCTTATCTATCTTTTCTTACGTCTCTGTAACTTTGTAAATAACTGTATACTGCTGTGCTTCTACTGGACAACTGAATTTCCCCCTTGGGATAATAAAGGTATCTATCTATCTATCTATCTATCTATCTATCTATCTAAGCACACAATGCCTCACACCGCGAGGCGTTGTGTGTTTGTAGATCGTCTGTTTTCATTAGTTTAAATCATTTTTTTAAAATGATAAATACGATACTGGCTTTCAAGCAGTTTCAAGGGGCACACTTGACCCTTCTCAGGGGAACACCAAAGGTCCCCAGGCACAGTGGTTGAGAAACACTGCTCTATATGATCTCCTCACACACAAGTCTTTCCAAAGAGTAGAGGCCTTGAAGTCAAAGACTAGATCTGATATACCTGTGCAGAGGGAGATCTCCTGACCCAGGTGACACTGCGTGGAAGTGGCTGCTTCTCTATAGCACAGCTACAGCCCAAGGCCTGCAACGACGCCAGCAAAGTCCCCCCTCCTTCCAACTGTAATAGGGCTGGAAAATAAACAACAGTTAGCCAGTCAAACATCCTTAACCTGGCTTACAGTTCCTGCAGGGCACGTCATGAGATAAGTAAACACTCGCAGGCGATAATTCACAATTTTAAATTATTTATGCTGTGTGCTCATAAACAGACCCAAGTACGCATTTGACTTGTGCTTTTACTCGCTGCTGCTTTAGCTTACCTGGATCCACGACCACTACAATGTGCTTTATGCACTCCTCGGGCCTCAGGGCCTTGACGGTCTCCGCCAGGGCTTTCCGCGCGGCCTTCTCCCTCTCTTGCTCCTGCCTGCGTGTAGGGATGGGACAAACACACTCACGATAATCGTATCGTGGAGATTTCAATTTATCGTGAAATGATCCTCCGTCATCCACTGGGATCAACTCACCTTTATTCGCAGAGCCACATGCCATTTAACCCATTCAGGCCTAGAATTATTCAACGCTTTAACCAGTGAAAAATAGCAGATATACAAGCTCACAGCGCGGCACCGAGTGCCGCGCTGCGAGCTTGTAGATCTGCTATTTTTGAAAAAGTCGTGAAAATGTGAGCACATTTTTCAATATATGTATTTTCAAAGCGAACGTTTGTAACTCAAATTTTGCTTCTGGGTGGTCCCTGGAACTAAATATTTTGAGATGCGGGTCCGTGGCCAAATACATATCATTTTGGGGGTCCTTCACATGAAAAGGTTTGAGAACCACTGACATAGTAGTCTCTCAAGAACAGACTAACTGAGCTCCAGTTATGTGAAAAGGACCTTTTCTTTGACGATGGCTGGCCAGATTGCTGACATAAAAACATTGTTTTTAAAAAAAAAACGCCCCAGGATAATGGATGTTGCGGATATTTTGATTATCGCGATAATATCGTAAATCACAGTTTTTTGACCTTTTCGTATCTTTCCCATCCCTACCTGCGCGCCTCCTTGTCCGCCTGCTGGCGCTGCCTGGCCTCCTTCCTCCTTAGGGCCTCCTCCCGGGAAGCCAAGATCTCCTCCGCCGTCCTCTTGGACGTCTTCCTCTTCTTGGCGGGCGACGTGTCCTCGCTCGCCGCCCAGGAGGACGTTGTCTGGGGCGGCCGGTGATGAGGAAAGACCGCGTCGTCCTCTTCTTGGTCACTCGAATCCCCCGCTTCCCCTGTCCCGTGCTGAACAACAGGAAGGGACCTGAAAGGGGGCTCCAACTTTGAAAAAACGCCCCGCGCCGATTGATCTGGCCTGGGTGGCTCGGCACTGTGCGGCTGATCATGTTTTCCATTAGTGACGGCAGAGGCTACACAAGCCACGCTCTCTTGTCTCATTTTGAGTCTCAGCGCGAGAGGAACATAAGGCGCGTCGTCTTCAGAGTCGCTGCTGACCATCATGACATCAGCCGCAGGTCTGGCGGGTCTACTTAAGCACAGATCGCCCTCAGCAATCCGTTTAACAGACGCGACAGGGGAGTGGGAGGCAGCTACGTCTGTATCGCAGCTTGCTACCTCTGTGTCACTCAGTGCCTCTGTGTCAGAGCTATCCACCAGGACCACTGGATCTGGTTTTTTAGTGCTGCTATGGTTGGAGTCTTTTCTGCCTTGACCGCCATGCCGGAGCAAGTCAAACAATGTCCTCGTCTCCTCGTCTAGGTCGCTGGACTCGCTGCAACTGGCCATCGTTGTCAGACACAGATCTAAATTGAAAATACAGAATGAAACGCACGATGAGCGGATACGAATACCACAGTAAAACAGTGCAGCATCGGTTAAAGGAGTAGTCACCCCCCAAATTACTTTTTCTATTGATTACTCATGCCATGGAGACTTGAGTTACATTCCTAAGACAAAAAAATATTATAACTAGAAGCAGTGCTCTTCCGAGCACAGGTCTCCACCAGGCCATGCGTCCTGGTGGTGCTACTGTATAATAGGCCAATGTAAAAAGGGTGGCATATGTTCTTCACCTTAGATCTTTCATGGCAATCGGACGCACGCTGCATGCATGATTTCAAGCATTGTGTTCCAAAAATGTGTTTTGCTAAAGTCTACCTGCTGGTGGCGCTATAACAGGACAATGTTAAAAAGGTAGCATTTGTTCCTTGACCTAGTGGGAATATGTGTGGCAAATGTCACGGTAATCGCAAGCTGCGTTGATGATTTGAGGCATTTTGTTCAAAAACGGAGCAATCCTGCAAACTTTGGAAGCTAATATTAGCCAATCAGGATGGAATATGAAATATCAGACGGATCGGACTTGATCACATGACTATAGAGATACTGTGTACCGATTTGCATGATTTTTGGATAAAATCTCAAGGAGTAATATCCAAAAATGTGTTTTACATAAGTCAGCCCAAAGGTGGCGCTATAAAAGGCTGATGTGAAAAATGCAGGGCAAAGGTTTATCCTTAGCCTCTAGGGAGTGCGCTTACAAAGTTTGAAACTGATCGGTGGAGTTATAGGTAAAACCACAAATCGGGCTGTTATAGCGCCACCATGGGGCTGATTAAAAAAAATAAGTGGCATGTCTTCCTCGGCCTAGTGGGAACGTGTGTGTGTGATTTCATGATATTTGCACTTTGCGTTTGTGATTTGAGGCATTTTGTTCAAAACGGCTCAATCCCACAAACTTTGGAAGCCAATCTTAGCCAATCAGGATGGAATATGCAAAATCGGACAGATCCGTGTCGATCACATGACTGTCGAGATATTGCCTACCGATTTGTAGGATTTTTGGACAAAATCTGTAAGAGTAGTGCACAGAAATGTGTTTAGCAAACATCGGCCACTAGTTGGCGCTAGAAAAGGCCCATTTGAAAAATTTAGGGCAGAGGTTCTAGATTGGCATCCAGGGAATGTGTGTGCTCACTTTGGCAGCGACCGGGCCAACGGCGACTGAGATTTGGCGCTCACAAACTGCGAGGACGCACGGACGGACGGACGGACGGACGGACGAAGGGGAAAACACTCTCCCCCATGCCTTCGGCTGGTGGAGACAATAAATTTGCCCCCATTGATTCCGAATGGGGACCCGGATGGGGAGTAATACATTTGGGTACGCATCCGGAATCATTGGGGGTACATTTATAATAATATCTTTTTTTGTCTTAGCAATGCAAAAAAATCAAACCTCGGTTCGAAGTGGAGCGGTGAATCTGTGTGTGTGTGTGTGTGTGTGTGTGTGTGTTTGTTTGTGCCTGCACAACAGCGCCCCTCCTTTAACTTGTGTGGCCACTCAAGGTATTGCCAGGCTACAGACATACCCAGCCAGCCAGCCAGCCAGCCAGCCAGCCACATAGCCAGCCAGCCACAGACATACCTGTCTATTGGGAGCGCTTTCACCGCTCCAAAAAAAAAGGTACTAAATAGAAAAATAGTAATTTTGGGGGTTAACTTACTCCTTTAAAACGTCACAACAATTTGTACAACTACAGCAGTGGTTTTGATTTTCAACCAGGGGTTCCAGGTGGTCCCCAGCTTAATGATGGAGAGTAGGTAACCAAATTGACCCTTATAGATCTTTAACTCTTGAGAGTGTAAAATTAAACAAAGTGGACCATTCTTTAACTCTTGAGAGCGTAAAATAAAACCAAATTAATGGACCCTTATTTGGTTTCATTTTACGCTCTCAAGAGTTAAATCGTTGTTAAACACCTGCATTATTCAATTTACAAGAAGTGTACCATTGGAAATGGTAAAAGGGGTTGAAAACCAACCACTCAACTACTCCACAATGAATTGTGTTGTGTTGTTGTTGTCACTTACTGTACTCTGTAGCAGTCTCTAGGCACAAGAACGTTGTACGACACCCGTCAAACTAAAAGACTCTCGTACGGCGTTATGGTTGCGAACCATGGGGTTTTAAGTCACAAAAGCACTACGTTTCTACAAGAAAGTAAACGGACTGCGTGTGATAATAAGTAATATATTTGCTGCAGTGCTGCAGACCGACGACTACAGCTACTTTTCAGATTTCCCCGCGTACGATGGGGAAGTATTTCGACGTTACACTAAGAGTTCTCCTTAACGCTATGTCACCGAAGAACCAGATGGTAATCCCAGGCTCAACCCCTCGCCTGTAGTCAACATAAATAAATACACACTTTCGCTACTCACCAAACCAAAGACCGTTCTAATATGATGAAAGCATACCTTCCTTAGTGGGGACACTCGGAGCCCCCCACTTCACGTCCAAAATACAGAAAAGAAAATATTTCACCCGAGGTTTTAGCTACTCCACAGCGCCCTCTACAGATCTTGTCAATAGAAAATGCCATTGACCATATCTTGCCTTCGCAGCCTTCCGGTCAAACATGTTCTTTTCTGGCTAAAAATGTGTATTTTAGACGTAAAGTGGGGGTCTCAGAGTATTGCCAATAAGGAAAGTATTTTTTCACCTCCCTAAAGACGTCTTTGTTTTTGTGAGTAGCTAAACTGTAGTTTTTAGTTTTATTACAGACGAGAGGGTGCGCAGTCTGTCCTGCGGCACAAGGGATCATTAGTGACATAGCGTTAGGGAGAACTCATTCTAAAGCCACGGACCAGAGCTAGACGTTACACCAGTGACGCGTGTGTGTGTGTGTCACATGATCCAAGATGGCGGCGCTTACGTCCTTGATGCTAAAGTCGAGAGCAGGTATAAATAAGCAAATAAAACGTACTTTCTTTGCATGAAAGACGGACCATGCAGGAGCGTCGAATTGCTCTTTAATCAATGTATTCTGTGCGTATAACTGACTTGTTGTTTTACCAAGGGTTTAGATTATACCTGAGCAGGGAATACTAACTGTCCGCAGAAGTGAAGTCGATGCATGTGTCTTTCATCTCAGCACAGCAATTATGCAATTAAGCTGTCAAATGTTGCTCACAATCTGTTTTCAATGGCAATATTACTGTATGTTTGTGGATACATCTCTTTCTGTATAAGAAGTTCGCATAGGAAAAGCACAAAACAGTACAGTCAACAATGATACAAGCCAGGTCTTCTACTAATAGTATTTAAATCCAAGAAAGCTCTGTCTGGCGTGTTTTCATCAGGGTCCTTTGTACTCATTTCATTGAGACATTAAATTAGATATGTAAAAGCATCATAGGGAAAAGCTCAGTCAGAAATAAAACAGTTACAGTGAGTAGACAGGTCGGTAGACACTTTAATCTTTAAATTGTAGGGGGAAAGTGCACAATGCCCATTGCCCACCGCCTCTCTATTTTCAGTGCATGTCTTCAGTGTAATATTTCAAGTTCCACACACCTATGGAAAACTGTCAGGGTTGCAAAGTTTGGCACAACAACACCTAGTTTACTTTAGGCTGCGATGGAATTGAACATGACCTGTCAGTAGTTTCAGGTTTGCTGGTGCCTTGCCAGTTCTCTGCCTGTGAGGCGCTGAGGTTTGCCTCGAAGAAGTCCGGTGGTAGCAGCAAAAACCTGGGAGGAAAGAGCCCTGGTCGGCGATATGGATTCAAGAAGTTGGATGGTAAGTGTGTGTGAGTGAGTAATTTGACAATATAGTGGAGTAGAAGTGTATATATGCTCACAACGGTTGCATCTGCGACGCGACGTGAGCTTGTATGTCTGCTGTTAACCGGAAGTGTCCCGCAGATAATGCTACAGTAAAGTCTTGCGGAAACAGGTGGATAAACAGACAGTATACAATACATAACAAAACAATATTTATACAGACATGGCAAAAAGGCATGGCATGCATTATTTGAACAGGGGAAGAATGTCCTTCAGAAAAGTACCCAATTTACAGATTTTCAACATAGATGGGTTAAATAGTACCGTGGCTGGAATTTATGTCTACAATTCATATTCATGGATGTCATTCTTATAGCACTTTTCTAAGCAAGTTGCGAACTCAAAGCGCTTTACAATAATACATTCTACATTTCGAAGTGAAGCGGCGAACAGTTGACGCCAGCGTCCTCACTTCCCACCTCAATGGTGCCAAGCTAACACCGACGACTCATTGGAGGCTGGTTAAAGACTGTTTTTACGAAACAGCACTTCCAACACTGTCGATCCGAAAAACACCCAACAAGACTATTGCTCTGTTAATGCGGTCCTCTGACCTGCGCGGAAATAGTGAGTTGGCGCCATGATGACGATGGCGACGACTAAAAAACTAGAAGTAGTTTCTCCATCCGGTGGATTATTTTTCATTTCGTCCTAGAAATGTGTTTTAGGCGTGTTGTGGGTAGAGTGGGTCCACTAGCTTTCAACTCGCCACAGGCACTGTTGTTTTGGTGAGTAGCGAAACTGTATTTGTTAGTTTTAGACCAGATGAGAGAGTGCACAGGCTTTCCTGCCGACGCACCGGATGGTTACTGACCAGTGCTAGGGGAGGATAAGCTTGTAGATCGTCTGTTTTTGGTGTAAAAATGTGGCCCGGGTGTACAGTTAACTCAAGTCCGTTTCACCAAAACTAGCCATTTCTTGGTGCCAACTCAAGCCCAGATAAGTGATTTTTCTCATATTGCCGTTGGGGGAATTGTTATGAATCCTCTTCTGCCCTATAGGGTGTGCCAAATGTAGTTCTAAGAGCGGCCATTTCTTGGGTAAACACAGCCTTACAGTACACAGGTGTTCTGATTAGACTATAGCATTAGTTCTATGCAATCAAACAATTGAAACACCTGTGTTTTGACCCAAGAAATGGCCGCTAAGGACTACAATGACGTAGCCGCTGGCACACACTATAAGCAATAAAAGTAATAATATTAAACAAATTATTGTCATCACTGAACATTTAATATCTTTTTACAAAATATTGTGTTTTACAAGACCTGTCATCTCGAATATGAGGGCGAGAGAGATGCATACACACTGTATAATTCTTTGATATAATTTTGTCTGACCCACAATACAAGATAAATGAAATCGTTGAGAATCTAATAGATATAAACAGTTATGATTGCCACTCTGTGGATTCATCTATAGGTTATCACACTATGTGCTACCAGATTTTCCCATTGGAAAATTAACACCTGCTATTTCACATTTAACCAATATTTTACCAGTAGTTTAATTTGCTTTCAGATGTTGACACTGATAGGTCCTGTAGTTGATGTCAATCACATCAGACTTCTGCACTCTTATTTATAAAAATAAAAAGATTGCATACCAATGACAATAATGTGTTTTATATACTGTAAATATTTAGTGTAAATGACAAATGTCAAATGAAAATATGGTGGTCTATTTTTTGTATTTATTTAATTGATGTTTGCCATGATTGTTGGCTTTGGAAAATGTCTGAAAATAAGAAAGGAGGGTGTTCTCTTCTCTACCTTTTTTTTACAGCCTCATTGTTTCATTATTAAACAATGAATGAGGTGATATAATTTATTTAAGCTATAAACGTGTGAGCACCAGATTTCCCCAGGCTTACATTTGCGCTAATCATCTTTTCAAAAGCCCAGTAGCAATCAGATGCGATTAATGTGTATTGCATCAATGTCTACAGAATTATATGATGATAAGTTCAATAAATCATATGAACATATCAGATATTAAAGGTGGAGAGTACATGCACACAACCCGATAATTAAAACGGCAGGAGCCCGACAAAAAGAAAATTATAACCAAATTAAACAAGAGCCTGCACGCTGCAAACTGATCCCTTGTGATTTTTCCTTTTATCAGGAAGACGATAATACATTTGGCATTAGGGAGCACTTTGCAGTGTTAACTCATCACATCTCATTGTACACGTGTGTTGCCATGGGTATATGAGCATCTTGATAGCAAGCGCCAAACGTCTGTTGCGAAACAGGTGTCACTAATCAAATAGCAGGTGTTCATAATTAAATAGTCAGGTTCGGTGAGCTGAGTTTATAATGTGCCATTTGAGAAAATACGAGAAACACAGGAATTCTTGTTGTTGATGTAATCGTGCTGTACATTAGGGCATTCACGAATAGTGATTTTTAGTATTCTAATTATTCAACCTCAAAGTATTCGAATATTCGACATTCAAGTATTAAGTAAGCAGGAGGCGAACATTGTGAAAATAGCCGATCTACAAGCTCACCGCGAGGCGTTGTGAGCTTGTAGATCTGCTATTTTCACAATATTTAGTTGCGGAGCCGAGTCACATTACATGTAATACTTACAATTCCAAGTGCTTGTCAGGGTGGGGGTCCCCAGCTCAAATATGTTTATTTTGGGGGTCACGGCCTAAAAAGGTTTGAGTACCCCTGGTATAGAGCATTAACACATTCATTCACCAAAATTAATGAAAAAAAAAAAAAAAAAAGAATATTCGACTTCGGTGAACAATGTCGAATAGTGACTTTGATATTAGAATATTTGGTGAATGCCCTACTGTACATTGCCTCCAGAAAACCTGTAAGTCATTAGCTAACTTCACCCTTTCTCTTTTTCTCGCCAGGAAACTTTGCCCATGCTGGCAACATCCTTGCGACACAGCGTCTGATGAGGTATCACCCAGGAGCGCATGTAAGTGTTTTAAGTTGTTGGTAATTGAAAACGACAATTAGGCCCGTCACAATTATTACATAATTTTCTAATCACCATTATTTGACAATATCACAATTGTTTTGTTATAATCGTTTCCATGTTGAGAAATTGTTATACATTTTCAAAAATAGTGGAAATAGCCGATCTACAAGCTCACAACGCACCATGCCGCGTTGAAGTATTAAGATGTCAAATATGTCAGTCTTTTCTTTGTATATAGGTTATGAGTCATATCTGCCATGTGCAACTTAAAAGCCTAAAAGCCAAACAGAAATGTAATTGTCAACAACAAAAACACAACTAAATCGTCAATCGCAATTGGACCCGATCGTCACAAGCTACATAATTTCGGCGACACAAAAAAGGAGAAAATCAACTTTATTATCGCCCCTTTATCTGTCCCAGCAACACACTCTCGGATCTATAGCACCAATAAACAGGACGTTCGCGAGATTTGCCGTCAGAGCCGGCGCCCACTTAGGAAGCTATTTGTAGGCTTTGTGTATGACTCTAGTGAGGGGTTTTCAAAGTGGGTGACGGGGCACCCTGGGGTGCCGTGACAGCAGTCCAGGGGTGCCGCGAGACAATTGGATAATATTTGGAATGGACACTTGAAAAAATATTTAGTATCATATTAAACTTGAAGTACAAAGTTATTTTCAGTCCGTTCTAACCAAAATGGCTATTATCTCAACGTTTTCCTCGCAACATAATCACTAAAATATCGTCACTGTCGGGCAGAAACCTTGTATCTCCAAGTTTCTAATGTGTACGTCTTTTGCCCTGCTTCATCATACAAGACTATCGCACACAACTAGTGAAAACAGCCGATCTGCAAGCATCGCGAGGCGTTGTGTGCTTGTGGATCTGCTGTTTTCACTAGTTAAGTACATTTTTTAGATGATAAATACTAAACGAACGGTTTTGGACAGACAAGGTTTCCACCCGACAACGACGATATGCTATAAATATAAGGTGCTGGGAGTGAAAATTATAATGTAGGGGCGGCCTTGGATTAAAACAAATATTTATGGGGTAGTGGGAGAAATATGTGAAAAAGGTGTTCACTTCCGGCAGAAAGCGTGAAAATTTGCACCTAGGGGTATTTTTGTGCGCTGAATTCAAAAATTGACGGTCCCAAGCACTTTTCTCAAATTCACTCTTCTCTCATTCACTTACCATAGGGTTAGGGTTAGGAAAAAAAGACCCCCCAAAAATCTTCTTTAAGTAGCATGTGAGGGGTCTATCTAGGGGGTTTTCATGATTCTGAATCCATTCCAAGCATTTGTTTTGCACAAAAAACATTCCTTGGGCAAGAAATGGACCGCACAAACTATGGTTTAGTGATGAGTCATCACTTTTCAAAGTTTTGTTGTGTCCATTTCTCGGAAAGGAATGTTTTTCGTGCAAAACAAATGCTTGCAATGGATTCAGAATCCCGAAAAACACCTAGTTTGACCCCTCACATGCTACTTGAAGAAGATTTTTTGGGGGGTCTTTTTTCCCTAGTATGGTAAGTGAATGAGAGCCACCAGATCCCATGGGAAAAGTGCTTGGGACCGTCAATTTTTGAATTCAGCGCACAAAAATACCCCTATGTGCACATTTTCACGCTTTCTGCCAGAAGTGAACACATTTGCCTTTTTTGTTACATATTTCTCCCACTAGGGTGCCCTGAGACAAAAAGGTTTGGGAGCCCTGCTCTAGTGGATCCAATGAGGTTGCACTATCTTCATATATAAAAAAACAAGAATTGACACAGTCAATATAAAATCTGGTGGAATGGTGTGGTGAAAAGTCGGGGACTTTGAACAGTCTATCCATAATGATAATGAGTGGGGCGTGAACGGAGTAATATTATAAGTAATGTTGCATAGTTGTTTTTCATAGTTGGGTTTTATCTAGCCTACAAATAACTGTGCGATACATTGTTTGCTTAGATTCACTCAGCCTTTTATTGAAGTATTTTGGGTGATTTGTTCCTTTGTAATAAATTGCACATTTGAAGTTACTGGTGGTGTTTCCTATCATCGATGTTGCATAATATTAGAATTCACTGTCGGCTTTATGTGAAAGTAGCTAAACCTTTTCAATAAATTGATAAGTATTTACCATTTACAACATACGTGGCCCGTTCTCCACGGCTAATGTTTACTGTAATACACGGGTGGCGTTTCCCACCTTGTGAGGAAACGTGGGATAGAGAATGGCAAGAGCTGGTCAAAAACACTATAAAGTTGCAATAAGGATACAGTCTTTAATGCATGTTTTAGAATATTCTAGTTTATGTCTGCCAAATAGTATCTATATAGTTCTCACATAAATTCGTTAGGGTTAGGGGTGAAACAAAACATGTTGTGTGTACCCCTCTGCTTTTGTGTTCACAACACAGCTACATATAAAAAGTAAGACAGAGGGTCAATGAACACCTCTGTGACGTTGGCACCCCATATGTTGAAAACATATATAAAAATGGTGTCATTCTTTGGTGCTGAAATTTTAAAATTTGTGCTGGTATCACTTTTTAGTTATTCTACAAAACACCACTGTTGTGCTCCTATGTTCTACCATTATCTCTATCGCCCTCTGCTGGCCATACCACTATAATGCTGCTAAATCTGCTAATTCATAACCATATAAATATTTATATATATAAATATATAATTATAAAAACACCATTGCACAAATTACAGCACATCCAGCACTAAAGCACGAGACCCTTTTTCCACGATTTGGAGCCAAAACATTGGGGGCAAGGCTCAGCAAAACTATAACTTGAATATCTCCAAAATTCTACCAGCACAAATTATAAAATTTACGGCACAATTCAGCACAAATTCAGCACTAAATAATGACACCATTTTCATCATATGGGCTGCCAACTTCACGCAAGTTCAATGAACTCCTCAAATGAATGCCATATCCCTCAGAATCACTTGATCACTGTAACAAAAGGTAGGCTACATTACAAGACAATAGAGCCTGGCCTGTTGGAACAGATATGCTAATAATCAAATTCACTGTTCCTCTCTTTCTAAACACCAAGACATATTCTGCCATGCTTTTCCTTCACAGGAAATACAAAAAGGCACCACGGTCGTATTTGCATTTCAATTACAGTTGCCTAATGTGTTCTGTCTGTGTGTCAATATGTGGGGGAGGTATTGATGAGTACTTTTACTTTTTGTACTTTACGTACGCTTGGATACATTTACTCGAGTACATTTTAATTATTAGGTACTATTACGTAACACAGCATTGAGCAGGTAAATGTTCATGTGCCATTAAGCAGCAATCAGGTCAAAACACTTAGTAGAACACACACAGTGAGTATGTCAGGCATGTTGGAATGGTGTGGAGGTTGGAAAACAACAGGTCGCCATTGAGAGGGGACTGGAATTATTTCAGCCATTGACAAAGTTCAAGCATCATGACTTCACAATGTCAGGTATCTTAGGAAAAGGCAACGTAGGCCTATATCATTTTGTTATCACATAAGAGCGATGCACTTAGCTAAATATAGCAGTCTTTCATATTTTACTACTTTGAGACCTGACCTACCTACAATACAGTCCAGTCGGTGGCGGTAATGCACCTTTAAGGTTACACCAACCACCAATAAACCCCAAAGAAAAGAAGAAGCAGCAACCAGGAAGACCAGGCGATGCTTTTAAACACATTTGTATTTGGAAAAGTATATTGAGATGAAGATGATGATGACTGCTCAATGTTCCCATAATGCTTTGAATGAACGTGACAAAGTGAACATATAACTGACTGACTATTGTGGGATGTAATCTGCAGTAGACGCCTGTGAATGTCCTGTCTATTCCTTATATTATTTACATTTTCCTGCTTTAAATAATAATTATGTGCAACTGTGGTGTGGATGCTTATAGACATACAGCTATGATACCGAGTTAGCATGTATTTTGTTGTGAATGTATTTTTTTATTTATTGGGGAAAAGCTTCCGTTACATGTAGGCCTACTGTACTGTACCTGTTTCCTATTTCCAATACTTTTACTTCTACTCCACAATACATCTCAGATCCAAATATCATACATTTACTCCACTACATTTACTTGAAAACTTTAGTTAGTGCTGATACTTTTACTTGAGTATAGTATGTGAGTACTTTTTCCACCACTGGTATCAATAAACGAGAACTACTATTCTATCTCTTTCTCATAATGCCCAAATGTAATCCTTTGTTCTGCTGTCATAAGCCCACGTTTGCCAATAGTCTTCAGGTGTTAATGGTCAGTTTCTAAATAATTCACACACAGTAACTGTGTGAATTACTGCTCGAAACTGGACATCAACACCTAAAATAGCTAACTGTAGCTATGCTAAGTGCTTTGTGTAACATGGGTCTCAGTGTTTGTGTAACTTCGTGAAGGATCATCTGACTCTGATAATAAACCACAATCTACAGGCTCAACCACCTCGCATTGTGAGCTTGTAGATTTTCATAGATTGGCAAAAATAGAGTTGGATCACGTTTTATTCCAGTAACCCAGTTGTTTAGCCTGCAGCTAGCGCTAGCTAGCGTTAGCCGTTAGCCACTAATAAACAGTCATCCAGAATAGTCTAATAAGTCAACTTTCCGACGGCAAAGGAACGATTACATTCCATGTGTCCTTCTGATAGATTTTTCCCCCTGGCTGTCATTCCTGTCAATGTTTTATTGTCCAAAAAAAAACGCTCTGGACGTGGATACTGTTCTATTCAATGCTAAGCTAACTCAACAACAAAGGAAAGGACCGCAGCATTTGAGGAAGTCACAGACGCCTCCAGGCAGGAAGCAAGCGGATCATTTTTCCCTCCAAAGCCAGAGAAGAAGAAAACGGGATAATAAATAAATAATAGATTAAATCATTATTAATTGTTCATTTGGAACATACGTGGCATTACATTAACGGAATAAATACCGGAATAAATATCGCTAAGTAATGGAGTCTCTATATTACCGCATTTGGCTACAAAGGGCTAATACAGGCTGGCTAGGACTAGCATGTTAGCCATATTCTGGGAGGACCAACAAAAATATGTCACGATCTCTCACATTAATTAAAAAAAAGTCCTATTTACATGCAGAGTGGCGTTTATGTGAAATGTAGCCTAGATATTTTGAGATGCTTTTGTGGCTTTATCACATTTTAGTGAATTGGGTCGCCGTTTTATTCCATGAGTAATTGTGTATAACATGCCTGCGTTAGCCTGCAGCTAACGTTAGCGTTAGCCGTTAGCCACACATCCAGAATAGTCTAATAAGTCAATTTTCCAACGGCGAGTGAACGATTGCATTCCGTGTCCTTCATGGATTTTTTTCCCCCTGCCTGTCAATGTTTTATTGTCCAAAAAGAAAACGTTCTGAACGTTAAAACTAGATAGTTGTACGATCATGACAATGTTGTCAATGCTAAGTCAATGCTAAGCAGGGACAACAAACATTTGAGTACTTTTGCCAACACTGCTAATTTCCCCCATAGCCTGGTTCTCGCCCCATTGTCTGTAAGGGCACTCCTGGGGTACTGTCCTGCGATTGGCCCTTAGCTCTACCATGTGACATGAATAGCCTATCCAGAAGAGGTAATCAATGGTCGTCAAAGAAAGTGAGGTGATTACTGATCTGGTTTCCACCAGATAAAAACTTTGTTCTTACCTTTCTCATATTTCCTCCTCTCGAAGGTGGGGATGGGAAAGAACAACACGCTCTATGCCCTGGAGGACGGCATAGTCCGATTCACCAAAGAAGTGTACGTCCCCCCGCCGCGCAGCCCGGAGGTCTGGAAGGTCATCACCAAGCTGCCCACAGGCGCCGTGCTCTACAAGACCTTCGTCAACGTCGTGCCCGTCAAACAGGAGGGCAAGTTCAAACTGGTGGACATGGTCTAAGCCCCGAGCGGACCGCCATGTAATGGGACACTCTGTGGACTTGTGTTGGGATGGAGGACATTTTTTGGTTCTGTCAGTAGACTATGGCATGGGTCTTCAACAGGGGGTCCTCCAAATCTTTGAGTGATAGAAAGTTATTTTCTCCTTTTTTATATTAACCACTTGCAAGCTCACAACGCCTTGCGCTGCAAGGCGTTGTGAGCTTGTAGATCGGCTATTTTTGGCAAAGAGCTTTGACGTAGAGGGGAAAAAAGAGCAGACTAAGTACAGAGTGAAAGGTCAAGTTTATTAAGTATTGACGGTTCAACTGGTTAAATATCTGAATACACAAATTGACATGAATCCAAAATACACTGACGATTGTGCTGTCAAACAATGAAACTATATGGAGGTTGTGGGGGGTCCCTGCTTCATCTCTCTGTCAACTAAGGGGTCCTTGGCCTGAAAACGTTGAAGACCTCTGGACTATGGAATGCGTGGAACTAGACTGTGCATTGATGTGACTCGGGACCCAGCAAGGATGTTTCTGACCGTTCCACTGAAGAGAAATCACGCTGCAGTATAACTTGTTCGGCTGCAAAGTTATTGCAAAACTATTGTAATGGGACTGCGTACGTGTATGTATTTATGTACTCAATGTCTCGATACAATTATGTGAATACATCAGCAGCAATGTCTCGATACAAGGTGAATACATCTAGCCTGGCATTAGCCAGACTGATAGCGTGGATCACTCACGCGTTCCTCTGCGGTATTAGTCTAGACTTCGGACCATAGGATGCGAGTATGAGAAATCGCAAAATGACTGGGCCAATCAGTGACTGCGTTTCAACAGAACAGTGATTTCTCACAATCGCTTCCTATGGGCGGAAGTCCAGAAATGATAGCTTGGAGGAACATGTGAGTGAATCCATGTTATCAGTCTGGCTAATCACAACACAAGTTCATGAAACTTCTTACGATCTCTAACTCAATATCTGACATGGTGCAATGTTGTGGTCATTGTGTGCTACGAGGCACGTCTCAGCAATGCATACCTCTAGATTAGCCTTTTTTAATTAATGGTCAGCACTCAAGAATTGATTCAATTGGCCCATGTCTACAACAAACCATTCTTCTTTATTTATGGCATTTTTTTGTGTGGAGGTTTTTAATTAGTCCACATTACATTTTACTCACATGCTGTGTCACATTACAACATTGTAAGTTGTATTATGTAAATACTGTACATATTCAAGCATTTTGAATATTTGACATTTGACATGTGTACAGTGATTGAGAATCCTTCCTCCTCGACAAGCCAGCTTAAAGTACAGTACGTGTCTGCCTGCCTGGAATCCAGACTTATTCTCTACATTCATCTTTTGGATTTAAATCAATTTGGATTCAGGCTACACTTTCTGCACCACTGAGTGAATGCCATTACAGCATCCCCTGCATTCACTGATTTGTGAATTTGGGAGTGCCACAGTAAAAAGTGCATTTCTTTAACCAACCACTGGATGTCTCCTGTGTGCTTTATGCTGTGTCTAGACTCCAGTCTGGCAATGGATGTAAGTGTGACTCATGGTTGAGACAAACTCACTATTGTCTTGATGATAACTTGGCATACAGTTGAATGGAATAGCTGCTTACTTGCTCACCAGTAAGCAGCTCATTAAAACAACTATATATACAATAAATGTACCCCCATTCGTTCCGGATGGGGACCCAAATGGATTCGGGTCCCCATCCGGAATCAATGGGGGTTAATTTACTCTAATCAGTTTTTTGCCTTAGGAATGCGTCAAAAACCCAAAAATATTATTGAACTCAAGTCTTCAGGGCGTGAATAATCAATAGTAAAAAAGTCATTTTGGGGGTGAACTACTCATTTAAGTAAATGTACTTTACTGTTACTTTCCACCGCTGACCACATGTGAAAAGTTCTCATCAGGGAAGGCAATGGGAACCGTGGTATTTCAGCGGCTGGAGGTATGCAAGGGAGTGCGGACAGCGCCTGGTACATGATGGGAGTGGGAAGGCTGTCATGAGGAAGCACAACTGATAAATGTGAGGCGTTCGTGGCAGGTTGAGAAGCACTAGTGTGCACATAGTTGGCATCCTGATTTAGACGGGGAGGAGGGAAATGCTGTAGGGATAAGGGAGTGGGGAGGCCCTGCTAAGCTCATCACTATATACCTTGATGGGCTAAAGATATGTTCCTAGGATAACTGGTTGTTTAAAAGTCTGGGCTATACTGTAAGGACACACACTGGTACGTTGAGAACACAGAGAACCGGTGTGTCAGAACTGTTCCTTTCTCCCTCAAAGGACAACTTTCTTTTACAACAAGGGTTCATATTTTAGATGATGTAATTAGAAAAAAGAAAAGATTCATTTACTGCTTTCTATTGTTTGAGATTCTTTATTTCAGTGTATGGGGGCATGCGTACAAGTGGCTAAATGTCTTTTTAGACACAATAAGCCGGTGATTTCTTTATTACTATTTACAGTAACACTACTAGCCCTCATAAGTCACATCTGCCCATGGAAGATTGCGGTGCATCTTGGGAATGGGCTTATTGTATCTAAAAAGACATATTTAGCCACTTGTACGCATGCCCCCAACCACTGAAATCAAAATCATTAAAACCGCTAAAACGATAGAAAGCAGTAAATGAAAACATTTTAACTCTTTTCTTTTCTCAAATGACAATCTAAAATGATTGTTGTTCAAAAAAAAAAATACAACTTTTTGATGTAAGACCGTGTATAACAGGGTTCTCAAAGTGGGGTCCTTGATGGGGTTCCAAGCAGTTCCCCAGAAAAATGAGGAACAGTTTAACCACTTCTCTTGTGGTGGTCCATGGCACAAAATACATCAATATCAATTTGGGGTCCTTGACATGAATTTTTTGAGAACCACGGGTGTATAAATTAAGCAGTAGTTTACTTCTTGAGGAACAAAATGGGTCATGGAGTTCTCTAAGTCACCTGCCTGGAGTTCATTCTTAAAAGTCAATTAAGGTAGTACTGTACATGCAGTACATCTTCAAATTATAATGAAACAAAAACATATCTAGACCAGTTTAGCTCAGGGCACAGTTGAGTAAGGTTCTGTGGTTAGTGTTTAACCCGAGTTAAAATGTATCACTGTCATTCTTTTGCATTCAAAGCAGTGAATGTTGGTGACTCGTTCAGCCATAACATTTTAAGCCCCAATGATAACATATATTTCCTATTGCAACATAAGTATCATTGCTATATAGTGTTAAGAAACAGGGGTTGTCTCAGTCCAGGAGAGAGTACTCCTTTGTCAGCTTCGATTTGAAAGTGTTTTAGCTCATTTTTTCACTAGTTAAGTACATTTTTTAGATGATAAATACTAAACGAGCGGTTTTGGACAGACAAGGTTTCCACCCGACAACGACGATATGCTATAAATATAAGGTGCTGGGAGTGAAAATTATATATTGGATTAAAACAAATATTTATGGGGTGCCCTGAGACAAAAAGGTTTGGGAGCCCTGCTCTAGTTGGATCCAATGAGGTTGCACTATCTTCATATATAAAAAAATCTTTGTTCTTACCTTTCTCATATTTCCTCCTCTCGAAGGTGGGGATGGGAAAGAACAACACGCTCTTTGCCCTGGAGGACGGCATAGTCCGATTCACCAAAGAAGTGTACGTCCCCCCGCCGCGCAGCCCGGAGGTCTGGAAGGTCATCACCAAGCTGCCCACAGGCGCCGTGCTCTACAAGACCTTCGTCAACGTCGTGCCCGTCAAACAGGAGGGCAAGTTCAAACTGGTGGACATGGTCTAAGCCCCGAGCGGACCGCCATGTAATGGGACACTATCCCCATTCTGTGGACTCGCGTTGGGATAGAGGACATGTTTTGGTTTCCGTCAGTAGACTATGGCATGGGTCTTCAACAGGGGGTCCGTGACCCCTAGGGGGTCCTCAGAGTTACTACAGGGGGTCCTCCAAATCTTTGAATGATAGAAAGTTCTTTTCTCCTTTTTTTAATATTAACCACTTGAACTGTCAGTGTCCATATTCTGAGAACTTTTGCCAAAAAATAGCAAATCGACAAGCTCACAACGCCTCGCGCTGCGAGGCGTTGTGAGCTTGTAGATCGGCTGTTTTTGGCAAAGAGCTTTGACGTAGAGGGGAAAAAAGAGCAGAGTGAAAGGTCAAGTTTATTTAGTTTGACGGTTCAACTGGTTAAATATCTGAGTACACAAATTGACATGAATCCAAAATACACTGACGATTTTGCTGTCAAACAATGAAACTATATGGAGGTTGTGGGGGGTCCCTGCTTCATCTCTCTCTCAACTAAGGGGTCCTTGGCCTGAAAACGTTAAGACCCCTGGACTATGGAATGCGTGGGCCTAGACTGCATTGATGTGACTCGGGAGTCAGGACCCAGTAAGGATGTTTCTGACCGTTCCGCTGAAGAGAAATCACGCTGCACTTGAGCAGTATAACTTGTTCGGCTGCAAAGTTATTGCAAAACTATTGTAATGAGACTGTACAGTATGTGTATGTATGTACTCAATGTCTCAATACAATTATGTGAATACATCAGCAGCAATGTCTCGATACAAGGTGAACACATCTAGCCTGGCATTAGCCAGACAGATAGCGTGGATCACTCACACGTTCCTCTGCGGTATTAGTCTAGACTTAGGACCATAGGATGCGAGTATTAGAAATCTGAAAATGACTGGGCCAATCAGTGACTGCGTTTCAACAGAACCCTATGGGCGGAAGTCCAGAATGATACCTTGGAGGAACGTGTGAGTGAATCCATGTTGTCAGTCTGGCTAATCACAACACAAGTTCACAAAACGTCTTTGGATCTCTCAGTATCTGACATGGTTCAACTTTGTGGTCATTTTGTGCTATGAGGCACATGTCTCAGCAATGCATACCCCTAGATTAGCCTTTTGTAATTCATGGTCAGCACTCAAGAATTGCGTCAGTCGGCTAGCTAGCCCGTGTCTATACAACAAACCATTCTTTATGGCATTTTTTTGTGTGGAGGTTTTTAATTAGTCAACATTACATTTTACTCACATGCTGTGTCACATTACAACATTGTAAGTTGTATTTTGTAAATACTGTACATTACATATTCAAGCATTCTTTTGAATATTTGATGTTGGACAGCAGCACGTGTAGTGATTGAGAAACCTAACTCCTCGAGGAGCCAGCTTAAAGTACAGTACATGTCTGCCTGCCTGGAATCCAGACTTATTCTCTACATTCATCTTTTGGATTTAAATCAATTTGGATTCAGGCTACACTTTCTGCACCACTGAGTGAATGCCATTACAGCATCCCCTGCATTCACTGATTTGTGAATTTGGGAGTGCCACAGTAAAAAGTGCATTTCTTTAACCAACCACTGGATGTCTCCTGTGTGCTTTATGCTGTGTCTAGACTCCAGTCTGGCAATGGATGTAAGTGTGACTCATGGTTGAGACAAACTCACTATTGTCTTGATGATAACTTGGCATACAGTTGAATGGAATAGCTGCTTACTTGCTCACCAGTAAGCAGCTCATTAAAACAACTATATATACAATAAATGTACCCCCATTCGTTCCGGATGGGGACCCAAATGGATTCGGGTCCCCATCCGGAATCAATGGGGGTTAATTTACTCTAATCAGTTTTTTGCCTTAGGAATGCGTCAAAAACCCAAAAATATTATTGAACTCAAGTCTTCAGGGCGTGAATAATCAATAGTAAAAAAGTCATTTTGGGGGTGAACTACTCATTTAAGTAAATGTACTTTACTGTTACTTTCCACCGCTGACCACATGTGAAAAGTTCTCATCAGGGAAGGCAATGGGAACCGTGGTATTTCAGCGGCTGGAGGTATGCAAGGGAGTGCGGACAGCGCCTGGTACATGATGGGAGTGGGAAGGCTGTCATGAGGAAGCACAACTGATAAATGTGAGGCGTTCGTGGCAGGTTGAGAAGCACTAGTGTGCACATAGTTGGCATCCTGATTTAGACGGGGAGGAGGGAAATGCTGTAGGGATAAGGGAGTGGGGAGGCCCTGCTAAGCTCATCACTATATACCTTGATGGGCTAAAGATATGTTCCTAGGATAACTGGTTGTTTAAAAGTCTGGGCTATACTGTAAGGACACACACTGGTACGTTGAGAACACAGAGAACCGGTGTGTCAGAACTGTTCCTTTCTCCCTCAAAGGACAACTTTCTTTTACAACAAGGGTTCATATTTTAGATGATGTAATTAGAAAAAAGAAAAGATTCATTTACTGCTTTCTATTGTTTGAGATTCTTTATTTCAGTGTATGGGGGCATGCGTACAAGTGGCTAAATGTCTTTTTAGACACAATAAGCCGGTGATTTCTTTATTACTATTTACAGTAACACTACTAGCCCTCATAAGTCACATCTGCCCATGGAAGATTGCGGTGCATCTTGGGAATGGGCTTATTGTATCTAAAAAGACATATTTAGCCACTTGTACGCATGCCCCCAACCACTGAAATCAAAATCATTAAAACCGCTAAAACGATAGAAAGCAGTAAATGAAAACATTTTAACTCTTTTCTTTTCTCAAATGACAATCTAAAATGATTGTTGTTCAAAAAAAAAAATACAACTTTTTGATGTAAGACCGTGTATAACAGGGTTCTCAAAGTGGGGTCCTTGATGGGGTTCCAAGCAGTTCCCCAGAAAAATGAGGAACAGTTTAACCACTTCTCTTGTGGTGGTCCATGGCACAAAATACATCAATATCAATTTGGGGTCCTTGACATGAATTTTTTGAGAACCACGGGTGTATAAATTAAGCAGTAGTTTACTTCTTGAGGAACAAAATGGGTCATGGAGTTCTCTAAGTCACCTGCCTGGAGTTCATTCTTAAAGGTCAATTAAGGTAGTACTGTACATGCAGTACATCTTCAAATTATAATGAAACAAAAACATATCTAGACCAGTTTAGCTCAGGGCACAGTTGAGTAAGGTTCTGTGGTTAGTGTTTAACCCGAGTTAAAATGTATCACTGTCATTCTTTTGCATTCAAAGCAGTGAATGTTGGTGACTCGTTCAGCCATAACATTTTAAGCCCCAATGATAACATATATTTCCTATTGCAACATAAGTATCATTGCTATATAGTGTTAAGAAACAGGGGTTGTCTCAGTCCAGGAGAGAGTACTCCTTTGTCAGCTTCGATTTGAAAGTGTTTCAGCTCATTTCTTTGTGTTATTACTTCCTATTTTAATTATTTATCCTGTATCCTGTATGAGCTCTCTACCTTATTACAAACACTCTATAGCCATGCTTTCTATCAGAATATAGATGTATTAACACTCACTTTAACAACACAATATCCCTTACCCTACTTCAATCTTTTTTTTTTTTTTACATTTTTGTCAAAATCGTCCACCCAAAGTTCCAGCATTATTAAATTGACTTCCTTGAATATACACTTCCAATAAACATCTGCCAGGAACACATGCTATCCACCTGTTTCTGCAAGACTTTACTGTAGCATTATCTGCGGGACACTTCCGGTTAACAGCAGACCTACAAGCTCACGTCACGTTGCAGATGCAACCGTTGTGAGCTTGTAGATCACACTCGGCTGCGGCACCGAAAATGCCGCTCGCCTTCTGCGCAATGCACGTCTGATGTTGGAAAGTTGTGGATAGGGGCTATAGAGTTCAGCCATGGTTCAGAGATTTCCACATTCATTCTGAGCCTCATTAGCGAGGCCGGGTTTGTCAGAGACTCGTGCCTCAAAGCTGAATCACAGAGATCTATCAATAGTACCCTAAAAAAAAAATGAGGAACAGTTTAACCACTTCTCTTGTGGTGGTCCATGGCACAAAATACATCAATATCAATTTGGGGTCCTTGACATGAATTTTTTGAGAACCACGGGTGTATAAATTAAGCAGTAGTTTACTTCTTGAGGAACAAAATGGGTCATGGAGTTCTCTAAGTCACCTGCCTGGAGTTCATTCTTAAAAGTCAATTAAGGTAGTACTGTACATGCAGTACATCTTCAAATTATAATGAAACAAAAACATATCTAGACCAGTTTAGCTCAGGGCACAGTTGAGTAAGGTTCTGTGGTTAGTGTTTAACCCGAGTTAAAATGTATCACTGTCATTCTTTTGCATTCAAAGCAGTGAATGTTGGTGACTCGTTCAGCCATAACATTTTAAGCCCCAATGATAACATATATTTCCTATTGCAACATAAGTATCATTGCTATATAGTGTTAAGAAACAGGGGTTGTCTCAGTCCAGGAGAGAGTACTCCTTTGTCAGCTTCGATTTGAAAGTGTTTCAGCTCATTTCTTTGTGTTATTACTTCCTATTTTAATTATTTATCCTGTATCCTGTATGAGCTCTCTACCTTATTACAAACACTCTATAGCCATGCTTTCTATCAGAATATAGATGTATTAACACTCACTTTAACAACACAATATCCCTTACCCTACTTCAATCTTTTTTTTTTTTTTTTTTTACATTTTTGTCAAAATCGTCCACCCAAAGTTCCAGCATTATTAAATTGACTTCCTTGAATATACACTTCCAATAAACATCTGCCAGGAACACATGCTATCCACCTGTTTCTGCAAGACTTTACTGTAGCATTATCTGCGGGACACTTCCGGTTAACAGCAGACCTACAAGCTCACGTCACGTTGCAGATGCAACCGTTGTGAGCTTGTAGATCACACTCGGCTGCGGCACCGAAAATGCCGCTCGCCTTCTGCGCAATGCACGTCTGATGTTGGAAAGTTGTGGATAGGGGCTATAGAGTTCAGCCATGGTTCAGAGATTTCCACATTCATTCTGAGCCTCATTAGCGAGGCCGGGTTTGTCAGAGACTCGTGCCTCAAAGCTGAATCACAGAGATCTATCAATAGTACCCTCTATAAAGGAGTCATTCCCGGAACTTGTTCCTTACCTCCTGATGACTGGTTCATTTGTTCAGCTCTAATTAAGTTATCTTGTTAAGACTTTGGTTCTGCAACAGACTAAGAGCTCTATTTTCAGCCATGTGTCACCCCTTACCCCTAAACTTCTTTGCTTTTTTTTTTTTTTTTTTTTTACAAAAACATTTAAAAAAATAAACAAATAGCTGATCTACATTGACACGTTGCGAGCTTGTAGATCAGCTATTTTCAATATATATATCGTCACTGTCGGGCAGAAACCTTGTATCTCCAAGTTTCACATTCGTATGTTTTTCGCGAAGTAAAGCTTCTTCAAAACAAGGCTGTCGCACAAAAGTAGTGAAAACAGCCGATCTACAAGGACAAAACTGTGTTTGTTTTGTAGTTTAAATCATTTTTAAAATGATAAATACAAAACTGACGGTTTCGGATATGCAAGGTTTCCACCCGACAACAACGGTATACTGTATATATATATATATATATATATATATAGGATTGCTTCTCCTTCAACTTTAAAGCGCCTTGACACTGTGTACCACTCAGCACTAAGATGGATCACTGGTGACAGCTATGGAACCCACCATTGTACACTATATGGGAACTCAGGTTTATCCTCCTTATCTGAGAGGCGTGATAAACACTGGTATCTTTTTATTTTTAAAGCTCTCTCAGGATTGCTCCCCCCTTATATTTGTTCAATGCTGAATCTGGACCCTAGTCCCTATCAGACGCGCTCAAGCGACATTTTGACGCTCAAGGTTCCATTTGCTCATACAGAGCTTGGCAAGGCAGCATTTTCTATCAGTGCTCCACTTGCATGGAACAAGCTCCAAAAATCATTAAAAATAAAATATCTGCCGGCCTTAGGCCATTTTAGGATGCTGGTTTCTAACACCTTTGTTCTAAACTGTATATGTTTTAATTAATTTAGCTTTTAGTTTCTTGAACTTTCTACAGTTTTCAAGTATTCTCTTTTTGATTTTTCAAATGATGTCTGTAAATGTATACATGTATGTATGTTGTTGTTCATTGTTGTACAATCTCGGTTGCGTTGAAAATGAGTGCTTGCGCTCAATTGTATTTCCGAGTCTAAATAAAGGTAACAAACAAACAAAAATGCAGACTCTAATAAAGTCCAATCAATCAATCAATCAATCAATCAATCAATCAATCAATCAATCAAAGCCTATTATACACTGGAAAATTAATAGCTGCCTCTGAGGATTTTTAATTTAACCATGTTTAAGAAATGACTGCATGATTAAACGTTTTGAAGATTTTCATCTTGTGATACTTCTTGATCGCTGGAATTCGTTTTTTGTATCTTGAGGCGCTGAGTAGATGTCACAGTGTTGTTTGGTACTCACCACCACCACTGTGGTAGCAGATACAGTAGTGGGAGAAATATGTAACAAAAATAGGCTAATGTGATCACTTCCGGCAGAAAGCGTGAACATTTGCACCTAGGGGTATTTTTTGTGCGCTGAATTAAAAAATTGACGGATCCAAGCACTTTTCTCATGGGATCTGGTGGCTCTAATTCACTTACTATACAGGGGAAAAAGACCCCCCAAAATGTTTTCTTTAAGTAGCATGTGAGGGGTCTATCTAGGGGGTTTTCATGATTCTGAATCCATTGCAAGCATTTGTTTTGCACGAAAAACATTCCTTGGGCTAAAAATTGACCCTACAAAACTGTGAAAAGTGATGACTCTTCACTAAACCATACTAAACCATAGTTTTGTGGGCTCCATTTCTAGCCCAATGAATGTTTTTCATGCAAAACAAATGCTTGCAATGGATTCAGAATCATGTAAACCCCCTAGATAGACCCCTCACATGCTACTTAAAGGGGGCCTGTCACCTAAAGGGTTACTGTCACGTTAAGAATCATCTTAAAAAAACAAGTTGATATTTTTTATGATGTCATTGTGGGGATACACAATTATGAGCCAATCAAATTAATTGTCTGTAGCCTGACTGTATGACTACTTACTGTACTAGTCAGCTGTTGTTGGGCAGATTACATTGAGACAGTTTCAGACTGTTTCACTGATCCACACTGGAGAGAGACCACATGACCTACTGTATCATACTATTATAATTTCGGGGCTGACAGCGGACCTTTAAAACAAATTTTTGGGGGGTCTTTAGGAACAATAGCTACGTACTGTACATGCTTCCTGTTAATAGCTCTGTTAATAGCATAGTTAAACAAGTCTAGGAGCCTCAAGTAGCCCATTGTTTCATTACAAAAACATAACACTTTATTGAAAGTTTTTCAATTCATCTTCATATAATTGGTCCTCACCAGGGATGTGCAGAGAATGTTAGAGAGGCAGGGGCTGACATTTCTAAAAAATATTTAAAAAAATAGCAGACCTCCAAGCTCACAATGCTTCGCAACGCGAGCTTGGATTTCGGCTATTTCCGATGCTTGGATTCCCCATCAATGACATCATCAATGGGCAGGATGGGTGGGTTTCTTAATTGACCACTTCCCTCCGGCCTATGAGACACTGACGGGGTAGACAAGAAATGGTACCATATCATATTAAAGAGCATTATTACCCGGCTTGTTTTGATGCTTGAATCTGATTGGTCGAGCGCTGAAATCAGCGTTGAATTATAGGCGTATAATGACCGCTCCGTTCACCGCTGCCTAATCAAAGGCTCAGAGCAGCTGCTGTATTCAGGCTGCGGCGTGGATCTACTGTAGTGCTGTATCCAACATGTCTTCCATGTAAACAAACACACAGCGTCATTTACAACCAAACCTTGCTCTGAAGAATGTTTTAAAAAACATTTGAGGCGAGAAATAGACGAGGCAGTAACAGAAAATGGATTCTATTTGATCAGCACTTCCTTGTTTTCCAAGGCGACCATGTTGCGCTCGGGGGGACGCACTTTCAGCCGTCTCTAAAAAAGGAAATACTTTTTTTTTTTTTTAGTCAAATTATTAATTTTATGTATTAGCCGGGTAATAAGTGCTATAACGTCTTGCTGCTTGGTCATTATGGCTTATATGGACACTTCAGGCTGATAATTCCCCTCGGCTCCACCTCGGGGAATTATCAGCCCATCGTGATAATGACGATAAAGCCATAATGACCGCGCAGCAAGACGTTATCGCATACTTAGTGAGGACCAATTATTATGAAGAGAGGTTGAACCCCCATTTGAAAATATGTTGTGTCAGGCCAGGGATACCCGTGTGTAAATGTTACATTATTCAAAGTGTCTCTAGAGAAAATAAATACATGATAAATATAGGCTATCATAACATGAATATCATATCTAAATACTGAATCGACAATATGTGTAATGTGAAATATCCCTTTAACTACTTTTGCTGCAGGAGAAATCCCCACCCAGGAGGAAAAAAATAAATACAAAAAATACAAAATCAGGATCTGAAAAGTTTCAGTTTCATTGAAAGTTCTCAGCTATGCTTCTTGTTTGCAAGGAGTCAAACGACAGCAGGGGTGCAGTATGGTTTATTGAAGTTCTATTGAAACAATACAACTCCATATTTCTACAAATCATTGATTAAGGAACATCACTGTATAGTCAATATGATGATGTCTCATCCAATGACACAACAGAAAGCTTGATTTTAAAAGCAGTGAAAAAAATATATACTGAAGATGATTATGATAATGATTAAATGATCACAACAATCGATTGGTTGTCTCAGTTTGAATCACCATATTTTGTTAAATGTGTGCTTTACAGTGGCGTCAGTTCAGCTAAAGCTAAGGTATGGCAACATGACTGTTGTCTTCGTGCGTGTGCAGTGGTGTAAAGTAACTAAGTACATTTACTAGTACTGTACTTAAGTACAATATTTTGGTATTTGTAATTTACTTGAGTATTTCCAATTTCCAGTACTTTCACATCTACTCCACTACATCTCGGATCCAAATATTGTACTTCTACTCCACTACATTTATTTGAAAACTTTAGTTACAAGTTACTTTTCAGATATAAATTATAATATTCTAAAACATACATAAACCATGCACTTTAGCCCTATTTTATACCTTGTCCATTTGAAAATAGCCGATTTACAAGCTCACAACGCGTCGCGATGCAACACGTTGTGAGCTTGTAGATCTGCTATTTTCAAATATTTTGTACTTTTACTTTTGGTACTTTAAGTACATTTTGATACCAAAACTTTTGTACTTTTACTCAAGTAAATTTTGAATTCCAGACTATTACTTGTAACAGAATATTTCCACATTGCAGTATTTACTTAAGTAAAACATGTGAGCACTTTTTACACCACTGCGCACGTGCAATTGCCTGGTTAATAAACCAGAACGAACACAACAACACCCCCTGGCGGTAGTGGTGTTGTAGTACGGTCTGGAACCGATCCATTGAGATTCTATTTCCTCAACCAGCTTCAAGGGTTGGCCAATCAGGGTTGTATGCTTGGGGCACGTGGTTTGGGGCTCGCGTCACTAGGCTTTAGCCCGCCCCCCAGAAATGAAAGCTCTTCCTGAAATCCCAGACTCTCCTCCCAAAACGAAGTGTGTGATAGAGGCTGGCAACGCCAGGCAACGCGTCCAAGACACAAGTCATGTTGCCATACCTTAGCAACAGGCATGATGAATTTATTTTAATAAGTACATTCTATTATTTTTTTCCCTGTAGCCAGCTTGGCAGCTTGGCACCTTGCCATACCCAACTGACACCTCTGGCGCATTATATTTTTTTGCCGTTGCTTTTGTTTCCCTTGATGAGGAAAAGGGTTCCCGTGGCGACGCCCAGCAGACCCAGGGTCAGCCCCACAGCGCAGAACACAGCAGGACCCGTTCTGGGCTGGCTCTGGATCTTTGGGGCCCGTGAGCTCTCTGGCCTCCAATGTCCAAGCTCTGGTCCCTGATCCACAACTGCAGAGGACACACACACACACACACACACACACACACACACACACACACACACACACACACACACACACACACATAAATATATAGATTGTATACAGAACATTGACAGTGAGAAAGGAGGGCATTTGCAAAAGCGTTGTTACGTAAATGCTATTCAGATATTTTTTTCCAATGAAAAGATGTGTCGAAACTGACCATGTTTTCAGTAACAAAAGACATGAACTAGACTGCAATCTGTCAAGGTGCCAACTTGCTCCTTGTGCACTAGTGGCCTACTTGTGCGCCAGCAGAGGCGGAGATATATTGTTATTTATATCAGGTCACAGTCTTGTTGATTGTGACGTCACCAAGAATGCTGGTGCCTCATTGGCTGTTGATGGTGACGTGACCAAGAATGCTGGTCCCTGATTGGCTACGGGTGTAAACACAAAGAGATACACCACATACAAAATCACCGAATCTTGCACACTCTGCTGGCTAAGTACGGTAATTAGCAAAGCTAGACAATGAATTGAGAGAGAAGAATAGAGTTTGCAACACTGGTATACTCAGCTCTGTTTTATTGCTTTGACGTTTCGATCCGTGTGGATCTTCTTCATGAATAGTTTGTTTGATCAAACTATTCCTGAAGAAGATCCAAATGGATCGAAACGTCGAAGCAATAAAACAGAGCTGAGTATAGCAGTGTTGCAGACTCTATTCTTCTCTTGTATTGTCGTTTGACCAGCACCTGGGCTAGAGTGGATTTGTGCATGCACTATCACCCCTGTAGACAATGAAATGAACCTTGGGAAAACAAACTTGTATTGTCCGGCATGCCCGCTCAACTGCACCCCTTAGAGATCTTGTCAATAGAAAAATTCCCTTGACCAAATCTTTAGAGGGCGCTGTGGAGTAACTATTTTTTTCCCATTCGGTGGAAATTTTTCTTTTCTGTCCAAAAAGTGTATTTTAGACGTGAGGTGGAGCCGAGTGTTCTCATTAGGGTAAAGTTAAAACTGTATTTGTTTTGGTGAGTGGCGAATGTGTATTTTTATTTTTATTTTTACTAGAGATGAGAGGCTGCTTTTTTTTGTATGTGTTGCATTCCTAAAACAATAATTTGATTACAATAAAAGTACCCCCTTTGAATCCGGATGGGGACCCAAATGCATTCATTTCCCCATCCGGAATCAATGGGGGTAAATGTACTATAATATATTTTTTGTCTTTTTAAAAAAGTTACTGAACTCAAGTCTCCATGCATGGCGTGAGTAATAAAAAAAAAGTCATTTTGGGAGTGAACTACTCCTTTAAGGAGAATTCCTTCTAATACTATGGACTAGAGCTATTTGTGAACAAATTTCTCATTATCATTACACGTGAGAGTCTTTACTTTATCAATGCTTGTTTGCGCTGATCTACAAGTGGGTGGGTCCCGCCGCGTTGTAAGCTTGTAGGTCTGTCCATTTTGTGAGGTGATGTTTTTCGCCTTAAGTTGGCTGTTTCCGGTTACCTATTATGGTCTTAACACATGGGATGCTTAATACGTCTGTGAACTTGATAACGATTCCCCCCCATGGAGTGCTTTGGCCCTGTTATCACGTTCAGGGACGTGTTAACTGGTTACCATGGTAACCGATAGCCCCCGCGCTGTGTCCGGTGACTTCCGGCGTCCATTAAATTGTATTCATCCTGGCTGCAGACACTTGGATATATCTCCGCTTCTTTTCCATTATCGCGCGTTTGGTCAAAACGATCTGTTTTCTATGGACCATCGAGCCATCGAAAATCTGGTAAATAATATAGGAGAAAGCCTTGACAGCTAATTGCGACCGAAATGTCACAGCTTGTCTCCGTGAAGCCGTCCGTGTGTGTACATATTTTCTATGGGTTGGTTCCCTTGACACATCACTGTGACATCACAGGTGATATCACAGGTGACATCACCTATGTAAAAGTCCATATATAGGTATTCACCAGAATCCCTTTTATGTACACTGAAGATCCCTGATGTCATCGATATATATCACAGGCCAGATGGCCAGTGGTCTTACCATGAGAAATGTCACAGCTTGTCTCCGTGTGTGTACACATTTTTACAGTCTATGGGTTGCTTCCCTTGACACATCACTGTGACATCACAGGTGATATCATAGGTGACATCACCTATGTAAAAGTCCATATATGGGTATTCCCGTGCCCATATATGGAGATCCCTGTCCCAATGTCATCAATATTAAGGACATCTGGGAATGCCAATATATGGGCATGTTTTGACATAACATTGTTGACTATCATGCAGGGGTCTCCATATATGGGTAACTGGTCCAATATACATCACTGGCCAGATGGCCAAGAATTGGCACGGGCGAGGTCGCATGTCGCCCTGAGGCGTCTTACTAGTAAATGGGGTATTGAGCAATGAAAATGATTATCCGCGTGAACACGCCTGACTTTCTGACATAGGCTTTTACATAAAGAATACCTGTGATATTTACAGATGAGATTTACACCCCGTCTCGTGAATTCACGTCAGTTTGTGCTGAAAAAATATATATACCCCTTTATTTACACACTATTTATGAACAGTTTAGTGAATGAGACCGATTGTTTTTACCCCACATCCTGGTCTCAGGTGCAGGCAGTGATTGGTGGTTGACTGTGCAGCTGTAGATGTCTCCCTGCTCTGGAGTGAACTTCAGTCTGGAGAACTGGTAGAAGGTTCCATCCTTGTTGAGCTGTGGAACGGTGTCTGTGATGTCATCAGTCAGGTTGAGGTTGTTCCTGGTCCATGTGATGGTCACCGGAGCAGGATAGAAACCAGTCACATAACAGATGAGCGTGTTGACCACTCCCACTTCTACATGGTCTCTGGGGTAGATGGAACTGCGAGGTTCTTCTGTTTACACAAACACATGTAGGCATTACATACTATGTACATCTATCAGCAGACCCAGGGTCAGCTACACACCACACTGTACCGTACCATACCGTACCGTACCGCACCGTACCGCACCACACTACAGCACGCGCCAACAACGAATAGAAAAGGTCCTACCCATGCAGGGATTGGAGACTACCAAGTTGGGAATACAAGCCATGCGCTCTTACTAAGGACACTACTGAGACGGAGGCACGGTCACCGAAATGTTTGTTGTATTGACCAAACCACGTTGGAGGTGCGCCGTCTCAGGCAACGATGAACCCCGGGAGGCCCCGCCAAGCGAGCGGTAACGAGCCAGTCGCCGTGCTGAACGGTGTGAACGTCACCTGAGCCAACTCAGCGCCATTACCGAGTTCACATGGTCCAAGTTAAAACCAAGCAAAAAAGTTGGCTTGCTGCCTGGTTAACTTACTGGGTAGTAGTCTGGGATCACTTCACTTTTCGAGGTTTGATCCGGACGGGAGAGGAAACCACTTTACGTCATGTTGTAGTACTAAAAGGACTACAATTTGACGGAACTATCAAACCGGATTCAGTTTTAACCCAAAATAATTCCCCTGCGCTCAAGGACATACTTTTAGGGCCTACCTAATAAACTCCTTGATGCGGCGTAGTTTTGCTTTTGAAAACATTGTTTGGTATATGCATGTTTTATTCCAACTCGTATCGACTGGCAAGACTACACTAGGCTACTCGAGCATTGTAATAGGGATTGGGGAAACAAACGGAGGGAGCTAAAACAAAGCGACGCCGCTTCTTCGGCTTGTGGTTTCCGCCTAGACCGGATCAAACTGCCCGTTGTTAACGATCACCAGGCTTTCCCCCAGAAAGCCTGGTAGGCGAGGTTAACTGGGTAGAGACGGTTAGCAGGGAATCTAAAGTCTCTGGTTCGATTCCCGCTGAGGGAACAACCCGTAAATTATTCCTCTGAATGTGTGTTGGCGCATGCGCATCGCAATGACAGCACTAAGGGTGATAACCGGACTACCAGACCCCTGGAAGCCAGTCGCTATATCTATTTTTGCATTGTTGATATATCAGTGGTTCTCCGACTTCATGTCAAGGACCCACAAAATTATATATATTTGCCGTATTCACAGCCCGCCCACTCAGCAACTTCCTGGTGCTGACGACACGCTTTGAAGGGGAAACCTTCCTTTTAAAGCCCATAGAGTTAACACAGAAATCGCAAATTTAATGCAATTTCCGAATAGTAAAGTATAAAATACGGCTAGCATGATCAAGAACACAAGATAGTAAAAGGCACAAAGCATTATAATTTACTTTACCATTCGAAATAATGATTTGTTGGCTTTAAGTCCAGCGATTTCTGTGTTATTTTAGGAGGGTTTACCCTTCAAAGCTGACGTCAGCACCAGGAAGTTGCTGAGAAATTTGCTGAGTGGGCGGGCCGTGAATAGGGCAAATTGGCCATGGACCCTGTAGCAACTCATAATGTAATAACGGCTCATAACTAGCAACCCAATATAAACAAACCTGATGTCAGACCTGAAGTATCCTTTTATACCCATATATGGAGATACAGAGATCTCCATATATGGGCATATTAGAAAGCCCATATATGGGCATATACGGATGACATCAGGGATATCCATATATGGGCATAAAAGGGACAAGGGCTTACAGTTAAGAGATCTCCATATATGGGCATATCAGAAAGCCCATATATGTTCATATACTGATGACATCAGGAATATCCATATATGGGCATAAAAGGGACAAGGACTTACAGTTAAGAGATCTCCATATATGGGCATAAAGGGACAAGGACTGTTACAGTAGATATAGAGATGTCCATATATGGGCATAAATGAACAAGGACTGACAAACACTGAGATCTCCATATAACCTATGGGAATATAAGGGACGAGGACTGTCAGCTTGTAGACCTATTTTCTAAATATTGTTGTACATTAAAAACTTGAAATGGGTCGTTCTGCATAGTACTTGGGATTTGTTGATGTAAATGTTCACATAGAGTGTAATAATTGGTAAAACAAACTTTTGGCCTATTTGTGGAGATAAGCGACCAACGGTCGCTTATCTCCCGATTAGGGAGTCTTACTGGTGTAATAAGGGCTCATAATGTAATAAGAAAAATGTAATAAAAACTCATAATGTAATAATCAGCTCAAAAACGAGTGCATAACGTAATAATGGATTTTTCAATAATGTAATAATTGCGACCGTCAGGGAGCAGTTTACTATGAAAACCTCCACCGGCCGTCCGTCCGTCCGTCCGTCCGTCCGTCACACGTCACACGTCACACCTTTGCCCTGCTCATATCTCCGCATCAGTATGACATCACACCACATGTGTACACAAACCTTTGTTGCGACCGTAAGGTCGCAGTTTAGTATGAAAACCTCCACCGGCCGTCCGTCGGTCACACGTGCGGTCGACCGCACGTCACACGTGCGGTCGACGTGTGATGAGGTCACGATGAGTCATCTATGCCCAAATATAGATTTCTAGGTCAGATGGCCCATAGAGTTTGTGATGTCAAACCTAGCAACCCAATATAAACAAACCTGATGTCAGACCTGAAGTATCCTTTTATACCCATATATGGAGATACAGAGATCTCCATATATGGGCATATTAGAAAGCCCATATATGGGCATATACGGATGACATCAGGGATATCCATATATGGGCATAAAAGGGACAAGGGCTTACAGTTAAGAGATCTCCATATATGGGCATATCAGAAAGCCCATATATGTTCATATACTGATGACATCAGGAATATCCATATATGGGCATAAAAGGGACAAGGACTTACAGTTAAGAGATCTCCATATATGGGCATAAAGGGACAAGGACTGTTACAGTAGATATAGAGATTTCCATATATGGGCATAAATGAACAAGGACTGACAAACACTGAGATCTCCATATAACCTATGGGAATATAAGGGACGAGGACTGTCAGCTTGTAGACCTATTTTCTAAATATTGTTGTACATTAAAAACTTGAAATGGGTCGTTCTGCATAGTACTTGGGATTTGTTGATGTAAATGTTCACATAGAGTGTAATAATTGGTAAAACAAACTTTTGGCCTATTTGTGGAGATAAGCGACCAACGGTCGCTTATCTCCCGATTAGGGAGTCTTACTGGTGTACGTTGCTGTGGCAACAGTCTGTTGTTGCTGGTCTGTTAGTGTACGTTAGCAACCACCTTAGCAACCATGGTTTTACCCTAGCAACCAACTGTTTACCCTAGCAACCAACTGTTTACCATAGCAACCATGTTTTTTTACCCTAGCAACCAACTGTTTACCATAGCAACCAGATACGCAGAGCAGGGATCTCCATATATGGGCATAAACAGGTGACATCACACTGATGTCAGATACTCAGAGCAGGGATTTCTCCATAATATATGGGCATAAAAGGCATTCTGTTAGGGATCTCCATATATGGGCATAAAAGGGATTCTGTTAGGGATCTCCATATATGGGCATACAAGGGATTCTGTTAGGGATCTCCATATATGGGCATAAAAGGGATTCTGTTAGGGATCTCCATATATGGGCATAAAGGGATTCTGTTAGGGATCTCCATATATGGGCATAAAAGGGATTCTGTTAGGGATCTCCATATATGGGCATAAAAGGGATTCTGTTAGGGATCTCCATATATGGGCATAAAAGGGATTCTGTTAGCTGTTAGTGATCTCCATATATGGGCATAAAAGGGATGCTGTTAGGGATCTCCATATATGGGCATAAAAGGGATTCTGTTAGGGATCTCCATATATGGGCATGAAAGGGATTCTGTTAGGGATCTCCATATATGGGCATAAAAGGGATTGTATCCCAGATGATGCCCTGTTAGGAGATCCACACTAACAGAATCCATATATGGTCCTACCGACAGCTGCTATAAGCCAACCCTGGCGATAAGGTCTGAGTCGAAGAAATGCTTCTTTCCTGGCAAGAATTGCCCCTTTATACGTTAGGGCTCGTTTGTGTATTGTATGACATCACGCCACATCATCGGCTGAGGACTGTGTGATGTCATCATATCTCCATATATGGAGACATAAGTTGCTCATGCCCAAATATGGGCTGGTGAGGTCAGACTTAGTGTGATGCGTAGGTTATCTCCATATATGGAGATTCAACTTCAATGAGTAACCATGGCAAACTGTCAACTGCCCGTATGTCTTGATAATTGGTAAAACAAACTTTTGGCCTATTTGTGGAGATAAGCGACCAACGGTCGCTTATCTCCCGATTAGGCCTTAAGAACCTCCACATAGGAAGCTCATAATGTAATAAAACTTCATAATGTAATAATGTATTTTTTATTACATTATGAGCTGATTATTACATTATGAGCTTTTATTACATTTTAATTATTACATTATGCGCTTGTTTTTAATTACATTATGAGCTGATTATTACATTATGAGTTTTTATTACATGTTTTTATTACATTATGAGCCCTTATTGCGACCGTCAGGTCACAGTTACTATCAAAACCTCCACCGGCTGTCTGTCCGTCAGTCAGTCAGTCAGTCAGTCAGTCAGTCAGTCAGTCAGTCAGTCTGTCTGTCTGTCTGTCTGTCTGTCTGTCTGTCTGTCTGTCTGTCTGTCTGTCTGTCTGTCTGTCTGTCTGTCTGTCTGTCTGTCTGTCTGTCTGTCTGTCTGTCTGTCTGGTCACGTCACGTCACACTTTTGCCCTACTCGTATATCCGCCATCGTTGCCCCTATCCATGTGAATTTTCCACACACACTCCTTGCCTGCCAAACCACAACCTTCAGGACCCCCGGACCTCCACGGACCCCCAGGGACCCCTGCCACCGCCGCCAAATAGTGCAAAAATGACCAAATCAACACCCCAACTGGGCTGCTCACAGGGAATTCCCGGGGACCACCGACTCCTGCTGCTCCAACAGTCATTCACATTCATTGGTTTAACTTTGCCCCGCCCCCTCCCCTCATTGGCCAAAACTTTATTTGGCTTTACTCATCAACCGTTTGTCGTACAAACTTGTGGGTGGTGTCAATTGACTTGATTAAGAGTTCTTCACACAAACGTGTGGGTGGTGTCAATTGACTTGATTAAGAGTGCTTCACCTTAATTGGTTTAACTTAGCCCCGCCCCCTCCTCTGATTGGCCCAAACTTTATTGGGCTTTACTCATCAACCTTTTGTCGTACACACTTGTGGGTGGTGTCAATTGACTTCATTAAGAGTCCTTCACCTTAATTGGTTTAACTTTACCCCGCCCCCTCCTCTGATTGGCCGAAACTTTATTTGGCTTTACTCATCAACCGTTTGTTGTACAAACTTGTTGGTGGAACCAATGCCACTTATAGGCCTCTTTGTGTATACTGTGACCTGACGGTCACTTATCTCCCAATTAGGGAGTCTTACTGGTTAAATTATGAGTTGCTACACACCCTACCAACTTTGTTGATGAAGAATGGAGCAACTATCTGCTAAACATGCAGCAAATGAATACATATCGGGATCATTTAGCTGTACAAAGAGCATCCACAATGTTCAACATACAGTTTGTGATTGTATCGACATTGGGTGTTGATGCAACATCGATAATATCCCCATGTGGTCAGTATGACGACAGTCTGCTATTGCTAGTTCTGGGCCACTTTGCCAAACAGGCATTGACACTAAGGCTTGCCCACCTGCCCCCGGCAGGTAAATAAAACTTTGGGGCAGGTGAAGTTTGCTTTCAGGTTGCCCGACCAGGCAAGTGCTCATTTGAGAGGGGACACGACTGTCTATAAACACAACAGTCCCGGCCAAACTGGGACGTCTGGTCACCCTACTTAATAGTGTGGTCTCAGTTGTTATATGAGATACATGAAGGTTTCCTGTGCAAATAAGCCAAAAAGCTTACTAGGATCTCCCTTTAGTTGACCTTGTACCAGTGAACTGTACTGTCATGGACCGTTTCCTATGCAAACTTCTAAAGTCTTCAATCAATCAATCAATCAATCAATTAATCAGGGATAGATAGCACTTTAACTCTGCAGCCACACTGAGGCGCTCCAACACAATAGTGCACCAGTTCTTTTAGAGTTGTGCATACTAGTATCCACCTAACGTGTCTTCAAAACCCTTAAGTGTAACCAGTAATTACAGACAGCAATTAGCTTAGCTTAGCTTAGCTCATGTGAATATCTTTTGTTTACAGTTGATCCTCTGGTGCCCCCCTGTGGTTGTTGATGCCCTGTGCTTCAGCACGTCAAGCCCTATTATAAATCCGGCCCTGGGCCAGAGTGAGGGACTGAGTCAGGGCCAGAGTGAGGTACTGAGTCAGGGCCAGAGTGAGGGCTAGACTTAGGGCCAGAGTGAGGGACAGATCAAAGTGGTGTGCTCTCCTCTGCTTCCTGGACTCTTTGAATCAAGTGTGTGACTGGTCCATCAAGGCTTACATAATGGTCCCCATGACCTTCGGGAAAGTGGCCCAGAAATAGCAATGGCAGACTGTCGTCATACTGACCACATGGGGATATTATCGATGTTGCATCAACACCCAGTGTTGATATAATCACGAACTGTATGTTGAACATTGTGGATGCTCTTTGTACAGCTAAATGATCCCCATATGTATTCATTTGCTGCGTGTTTAGCAGATAGTTGCTCCATTCTTCATCAACAAAGTTGGCAGGGTGTGTAGCAACTCATAATGTAATAAAACATGTAATAAAAACTCATAATGTAATAATCAGCTCATAATGTAATAAAAACAAGAGCATAATGTAATAATTAAAATGTAATAAAAGCTCATAATGTAATAATCAGCTCATAATGTAGTAAAAAATACATTATTACATTATGGAATTTTATTACATTATGAGCCTCCTATGTGGAGATTCTTAATGTAACACATTATTACATTATTACATTATTGAAAAATCCATTATTACGTTATGTGTGACGGAGAGAGTCGCAGCCCCAGCCTTGAAGCCTCAAAAGTCTAGTATCTCCCCCGGACCAAGGAGATGTGTCTTTGGTCTAGTGGTTAAGATATTGGACTTTCGCGTGGGAGACCCGGGTACGAACCCGGGTGGGGAGGTTCGGATCACCTCCGTTACATTGGTGCCGTGACCCGGATTCGGGCTTCCCCGTAGGAGGAGGTCAAAGGGGGGTGAGTGTGACGGAGAGAGTCGCAGCCCCAGCCTTGAAGCCTCAAAAGTCTAGTATCTCCCCCGGACCAAGGAGATGTCTCTTTGGTCTAGTGGTTAAGATATTGGACTTTCGCGTGGGAGACCCGGGTACGAACCCGGGTGGGGAGGTTCGGATCACCTCCGTTACATATGCGCTCGTTTTTTTTTTACATTATGAGCTGATTATTACATTATGAGTTTCTATTACATTTTTCTTATTACATTATGAGCCCTTATTACATTATGAGCCCTTATTACATTATGAGTTGCTACAGACCCCCATCTCAAAATATTAAAAAAGAGAACCAATGTCTAAGTCTAAGATGACATGCTTTCCGGGGTTTAATGGGTTAATAGTTAAAGATGCAGTGCCATGATCCCCCCCCCCCCCCCTCCCCCACCCCAAAAAAAAAAAAAAAAAAAAAAAACATGACCATCAAGTATTATGACCAGTAAAACTCCCTAATCGGGAGATAAGCAACCGTCAGGTTGCATACACAAATTTAGAAGGCAATCGTAGCCAATCAGGAGGGAATATGGGAAATGGGACCGATCCATGTTGATGACATGACTTTAGAGATACTGTGTAGCTGTAGCGCTTTGCGTGATTTTAGGGCAAAATCTGTTGGTGTCCAAAAATGTGTTTTGCAAAAATCAGCTTGATGGTGGCGCTAGAAGAGGTGCATGTGAGAAGTCATTAACTCAGTGTTTTTCACTCAGTGTTTTTCGATCGGGCCTTTTGACCAAAAATACACAGGGAAGACACATTTGCACATTATAACCACAGCTGGGGGTCTATTAGAGTAATATTAACTCCATAGACACATACAAAACAGAAAAAGTACAAAACTATGGCACCACCTCTTTAAGAGTGTGTATTTCGGCTACCTAGTTCCACTGGCGGGTTCTTCATGGCGGCGCGAAGGGTATCCAGGTTGGATTTGCACACTTCCACCTCATCCAAAGCTGCTTCATATACTTCTGGGAAGGCGATTGGATCTGCAAACTTGGGCAGAGTGTTCACCCCCTTCCCTCTGTTGAAGTCTGCGTACCACACCACTTCACCATCCAGTCCGGCCATCACCTCTTTGTCATTGTCTGAACAGCCAGTGACTCGAATATCCACGTGCAAGACTGTAAAGGAAGCAAAGATGACATTAAATTAAATGGCCAATGTCTCAGATGGTTCCGTTTGCAAATTCTGAAACTGATATGGAAGGCAGGAGAAGCCACACTGTGCTGTTTCCTTGGTTTATGCGTTTTAGTGGGTGTGAGTGTGGCTCAACACAGCGATTTGTGTAACTACTTTACCATGTTGTTATGTTTCTTTAAGGAGGTGTGTCTAAGGAGTTAACATTACTCTAACTCTATAATGTGCAAATTTGCCTTCCCTGTGTATTTTCTGTTACTTCCCTGAAAGGCCCGACTGAAAAACACTGATTTAATAAAAATCAACCCCTCCCCTTTTACCATAACCCAACACTGTGGGTGTGGCTAACTTCAGCTGGTTCACCAAAAAACATAACTTTAACACTTTCTGTAGACTTTTTATGGAGAAAAAAAAATCTCCTCCCAGTATAATCATAATACCTGATCATGTTTTATGGGGGGGGGGGCTTTTTTTTTCATGTCAATAAATGATATGCATTTGGCCACAGACCCCCATCACAAAATATTTAGTTCCTGGTACCCCCAGAAGCAAAATTTAAGTTACAAATATTTTTTTTATAGCAGATCCACATGCTCACAGAGCAGCACTCAGTGCCACGCTGTTAGCTTGTATATCTGCTATTTTTCAATAATAATTCCAAGTCTTACAGTTGTTCACAATTGTTAACACACATTTTTCACTACAATAACGGCTTTCTCAAAACTGCACACACAAAACTGAAAACCTCACACACAAAATGGTAAACCTCACACTCTCTTCCCAAGATGAACTCTTTGCCATCAAATCACTTAACTGTGTTCACAAAATGGAACTCATGTTTTCATTTGGTACACACGCCATATTTACAGCACACTGAAGTGCAAAGTTGGTACACACGCCATATTTACAGCACACTGAAGTGCAAAGTTGGTACACACGCCATATTTACAGCACACTGAAGTGCAAAATTGAAAACACAATCGTCGAAATGGAACACACCATATCAATGACAATGACTCTGGAGTATGAGCTATTTCCCCTTTTGTAAAATGACTCGGTGTACTGTAGGCCTACCTTTTTATAGTCAAACATAAAACAGCACACACATGTATCCAAAACGTTTTATTTGGGTACATGATTTACAGTAGATTTAGGCATCATGCCTCCGGTCAGAGATGGGCACAAAATACAATTTTGTTTTTTGAAAAAAATCTAAATACTTGGTCAGTACTTGGTCTAATATTGGCCAGGATACTGTCACCAAGACACTATCCTGGTGACAATATCCTGGTATTTGTATCTTTGTATTTCAAATCTTTTTTTGTATTTTGTGCCCATCTCTGCCTCCGGTTCCTGTCTCAATGTTCAGTTGTTGCACAACATTGTGTGTAGTGTTTAGAAAACAAGGTGCTTGTGTAATTGACATCAGACTTGAATGTGTAGTTTTGAATAGTTGTGTGTTGTAGGTTGATACTTTGAGATTTTACATGAGAAGTATGTGCAACAACTGCACATTGTGTATAGTGTTTTGACAAGGTGATGTGTAATTGACATCCGTGTGTTATAGATTGATGCTTTGAGATTTTACGTGAGAAGTGTGTGCAACAACCGAAAATTGGAGTGTAAAGAAGGAAAATCCGAGTTTAATGCAGAAAAGGGAGTGTGAAGTAGTGCCAAATCGGGGCAAGCTAGGTACATGAAGTTAAGGTTGTGAAAATTGTGCAGAATTTTAGATGTGTGTTACAATTTTAGATGTGTGTTAATTGTGTGTTAACAATCGTGAAAAACTGTAATGGGTTAAACCGTCCGGGAGTCTTTTTTTAAGGACCCTTTAGCTGAGAGAGAGATGAAGAAGAGACACCCCGCCCTCTATATTGTATAAAAATGTAGTTGCGGATGAAACTTTTTCATAGATTTCATCGAGCTTCATAGACATGTTTGTGTTTCATGTTCATCTAATTGTCAGACATTGATCCACTTACATGTCGATTAATTAGTAAACTTGAGCTTTCACTATGTTTGTCTAATTTCCCCTCAGAATAGGGATTTGCTAGGGTTCAACTGGTTCATGTGGAAAAAAAGGTTCTTCTACAAAGGCAAACAAATATATATATTAAAAAAAGAAATAACTACTTCTACCATAGTCCATCATTGCACATACCTTTCAAATGCTTTCAGACAAAAAATAGACAATCTACAAGCTCACAACGCCTCGCTCTGAGTGATCTGCTATTTTTGGCTAAAGTTCTCCGAATATGGACGCAAGAGTTCAAGCGGTTACAGTAATATAAAAAATTATCTAAATGTCATTGTCATTGTAAAATATTATAGTTGGCTGGTAATGATTGTAGACGTAGATTTACGATCGACTCTATAGGCTATGGGTAGGACTGTCACGATTACAAATTTAAGTTGACGATTAATTGTCACACAAAAAATTGTGATTAACTGATTAATTGTGATTTAATTGTGCTTTTGGCATTGAAGACTGGCAAATATGAATACAAACTTAATTTATGTTTGCCATTTAGGCTTCATAATCACAAACTGCACAGCGCAGATTACTGAACTCTTTAATCATTTTATACTTTAAATTTCTTTCTTTTTTTGTGCTATTTTTTCAACATGGAAACGATTATGACGATTATGTAATAATTGTGACAGGCCTAGCTATGGGATCTAGCATAGACAACTCACATGACGTGTGTGTGCGCGTGTGCGTGTGCGTGTGCGTGTGTGTGTGTGTGTGTGCGCGCGTGCGTGCGTGCATGCGTGTCTGACTGGCAAGACTCTTCCCACTTCCCCTGGAAGATGTATAATGTATATAAACTATGTTTATTTATAAAGTACTGCCTTACAAACCCCAAGTGCAGTATCTATGTGTTTGGGACACACCGACTTATTTGTGTATCCCAAATTAGCCCTTGTGATTTTGGGGGATAAACATTCACCTCAAGAACAGATATACAATAGTGTAATATCACTTATATGCCAATATATCACCGGGAAACAGTTTTAAACCCACTTGTCAGTGATTTAATTTTTCATAGTTACTGCACTGTAGCAGTATAGAAATATAACTGTATATGTTATAAGAGTAGAAGACACATGTTTTACAGGCCTAAAAACTGAAGGTGTATACATGTATATTATACACAATAACCATAGATACGTATATACATATATTTTGTAATAGAAATAGAGCTATTTAGCATTTTAGATAATAATATAGTCTACTTACTGCCTGGGACTGCTTTGACACCAAGTACAGAGGAGAGGATGAGAAGGGGGGCTATAATCTTCATCATTACAGATCAAAACAGAGCTGAACAGAATAGAACAAAGTAATCAGATCAAACAGATCAGAATGAACCGCTGTTGACTTCAACACTAGCTCTGAAATCTGAAAAGAAACTAAAGAGGCTTTGCTCTGTACTTTCAAAGTATAAGCCAATCCGATTGTAGATGCAATGTTGCATCATCTGTGACCAGGAAGACGACAGTGTGGATTTTTGAAGTGATCAAGCATTACAGATTATACATACATGTTTGTTTGTGTGTGTGTGTGTGTGTGTGTGTGTGTGTGTGTGTGTGTGTGTGTGTGTGTGTGTGTGTGTGTGTGTGTGTGTGTGTGTGTGTGTGTGTGTGTGTGTGTGTGTGTGTGTGTGTGTGTGTGTGTGTGTGTGCGTGCGTGCGTGCGTGCGTGCGTGCGTGCGTGCGTGCGTGCGTGCGTGCGTGTGTGTACGGCTGTGTGAGCAAGCGTGCGCGTGTGTGTCTCAGTGAAATGTCAGCTTATGAACAAATTACTGAGGTGGAAGTCTTATCACATTCACTCACTCACTCACTCACTCTTAAGTGGTTACAGTTTTTCACAATTGTTAACACACGTTTTTCACTACACTAAAGGCTTTTTCAAAACTGCACACTCAAAACTGAAAACCTCACACACAAAATGCTAAACCTCACACTCCCTTCCCAAGATGATCTCTTTGCCATCAAATCACTTAACTGTGTTCACAAAATGGACTTCATTTTTCATTTGGTACACACGCCATATTTTCAAATGACACATACCATTCATTCAGTACACACAACTAAGCATTTGCTGCACACTACCAAGCATTTACAGCACACTGGAGTGCAAAATTGAAAACACACCATTGAATTGGAACACACCATATGAATGACATTGACTCTGGAGAATGAGCTTTTTCTCCTTTTGTAAAATTACTCAGTGTTGGCCTACTTTTTTTATATAGTCAAACATAAAACAGCACACAAATATGCATCCAAAAAGTTTTATTTTGGTACATGATTCACAGTAGATTTAGGCATCATGCCTCCGGTCAGAGATGGGCACAAAATATAAAAAGATATATTTTGAAAAAAATCTAAATACTTGGTCAGTACTTGGTCTAATATTGACCAGGATAGTGTCGGGAGAGTGTTTTCTGCAGGTGATTCAGTCCGAGTGTATCAAAGGGTGCGTTCAGAAATGCGCACCGGGTGTGTGCTCAGTGTAGTGAGTGCCTAAACCTAACCCCAATCCTAATCCTAACCCTAACCTCAGTAAAACTATGCCTAAACCTAATCTCTCGAGACAGCCTCAGAGAACGCTACGCTACTGAAAAAGGAAGAGAGACAGACCGGTAGCTGTCGCCCTTTCTTCTTTGACGATGGGTTCCCAGATTGGCCTAAAAGGGGTGTCGAACTCATTTTGGGGTGAGGGCCGGATTGGATGAAAGGCGACTTGATGAGGGCCGAACCAGTCGCGGATAAATAGCTACTTTCATTATTGGTATTACAGTTGCAGTTAGGTACGAGAGATGCTATTTGTTTAAAGGAGTAGTTCATCCCCAAAAGGCCTTTTTTTTTTCTTTGATTACTCACGCCATGGAGACTTGAGTTCAATAATATATTTTTATTTTATTTGTCGCATTACTAAGACAAATGTGATAATAGTACACTTCCCCCCATTGATTCCGGATGGGGACCCAAATGCATTTGGGTCCCCATCCGGAATCAATAGGCATGCATTTATTGTAATCAAATTTCTGTTTTAGGAATCAGTCTGCATTGGCTCCATGGCATTTTGGGGGTGAACTACTCCTTTAAGAAGTGCCAATAAGAATAAACCATTTGATAATAGAATAATTCAATTCCTGATAGTCTCTGCTATAATTTGTAAATGGCTAAAAAAAATATTATTGATGCAGGACAATAATTATTTTTATTGTATTTTATAATAAAAAGAATAAAAGTAATGAACAATAATGGCATATTCAGAAAATATCTGAATAATAAAACTTTTACATTTTATTATTAATATATTTTTTAAATAAGTTATTTTCTTAACAACATTAATTTCCATGTCTAATTTGTGTAATCTTTGAGTACAGTTCGAATATTGTAGGTACGTTCAGGTATTATTCATAGCCAGACCCCGCACCCCATTCCTAGCAATGCTGTCATCTTCAGAGAGAGAGAGAGAGCTGATCACTTAACATTCCAATCAATCAACTCAATCACCGCCACCTGGTGGGAGAAACCTAGCCTGCAGTTCTTAAAACAATCATAACTCTTGACAGGAATGGGCTAGAGACTTACTTTTTTTTTAAATGCTCAGAAATATATGCTCTACAAGCCTGGGGCCGGATTGAATCACCTCGCGGGCCGGATCCGGCCCGCGGGCCGTATGTTTGACATCCCTGAACCTAACCCTAACCTTAACCTCAGTAAAACTATGCCTAAACCTAACCCTAATCCCTAACCCTAACCACACCCGGTGCGCATTTCCGAACGCACCCTTTGATACACTCATACTGAATCACCTGCAGAAAACACTCTCCCGGATAATGTCACCAAGATACTATCCTATTGACAATATCCTGGTATTTGTATCTTTGTATTTCAAATCATTTTTGTATTTTGTGCCCATCTCTGCCTCTGGCTCCTGTCTCAATGTTCAGTTGTGCAACAACTGGACATTGTGTGTAGTGTTTAGACAACAAGGTGCTTGTGTAATTGACATCAGACTTGAATGTGTAGAGTTTTGAATAAGTGTGTTGTGTGTTGATACTTTAAGATTTTACCTGAGAAGTGTGTGCAACAACTGAACATTGTGTAGCCTATAGTGTTTCGACAAAAAGGTGAATTGTAATTGACATCTGTGTGTTATAGGTTGATGCTTTGAGATTTTACGTGAGAAGTTTGTGCAACAACCAAAAATTGGAGTGTAAAGAAAGAAAATCTGAGTCTAATGCATGAAAAGCGAGTGTGAAGTAGTGCCAAATCAGGTCAAGCTATAGGTACATGAAGTGAAGGTTGTGAAAATTGTGCAGAATTTTAGATTTTTGTGTGTTAACAATCGTGAGAAACTGTAATACAATGCTAGAGTTAAGTGTCGGCACAGCCACAGCTGTACCTGTCAAACATCCCCAGGTTACTTGTATGTGTTCAAACTGTCCTTGAGCAAGGTAGGCCTACTAAAGACTAAACCCCTAGTGCAGGGGTCTTCAACAGGGGGTTCGTCCTCAGAGTTACTACAGGGGGAGCCCCAAATCATTGAGTGATTACTGTAAGTGATTTTTTTCTCCTTTTTTATATTAACTTCTTGAAGCCTAACGTCCATATTCTGAGAACTTTAGCCAAAAATAGCAGATTGACATGCATGTAGATCGTCTGGCTCCAGATAAGTATATGTATATTTCTAGAATTTGAAGGATATTAAAATTAAAAGATCCCCACCAAACACACGTCTTAAAACTGGCCCAGAATTGGTTTCACGCACGCACGCACGCACGCACGCACGCACGCACACACACACACACACACACACATGCTAAAGGCTCTTGCGAGGCAACGATGACCGAACAGTTTAAGCTACAGTTGTGCAGACCATTTCACTTTTTCCACACAGAACTTATCTAGCCCGTTTCAGGGCTACACTTATCCAGCATCATGAGATAAAAAACACTGCCAATGACTCACCTAAGCTTTGGAGGTTCAAAAAGAACGCACTTCCAACGCGTGTGCATTACAGGAGCAGCATGGCCAAAGTCTTGTGTTTATAATCCATATGTTATAGAAGTTATAATCCACGTGAATAAGCTCTATGCATATACACCATTTTGTTCTACTTCCGGGTGTCTTTCGACTTCCTTCACAGGTGTTACTGATGATACTAATGAAGGCTCTGTTTGATTTATTGTACAGTGGTTCTTTAATTTCAAGGACCCCCATAACTCTGTACAAATGGAATCAACAAATGGAATCAAATTTGCTTCCATTTGTACACTCTCAGAGTTACACAACTGTATGGGGACATTTGGAACCCACTGGTGTAGCAGAGTGTTTCCAGTGAGCCAACATGCACAATATCAGCACCCTGACTCTGTTTGACCAGAATGGAACAGACCCTTCATTAGTATCATCGGTAACACCTGTGAAGGAAGTCGAAAGACACCCGGAAGTAGAACAAAATGGCGTATATGCATATAGCCTATTGTGTTGACATGTTTGAAAGCCATGACGAGATGAATGGTTTACACAGCATTGTTATGATGGTAGAATTAAACCAGACTTCCTCTGAAAACCGTGGATTTCAAAATAAGAGCATAAGGTATTAGGCTATTATGTAGGCTATATGATTAGTTTTATGTGTTAGTCTAGTTGCAGGAAGTAAATAGACCGATGCTTGGCTACTTCACACAGTGTGACTCTCTTACTATGGCCAGCAGCCAGAGCGTCACCGCAGCCTCTATGCATGATGATCGAGTGCTCTAATCATTTTGTTTGATCTGCCACGCATGCATCGGCGCAACATTAACATAAAACCAAAGTAGCGAGCCTGTTTTGAAAATGTAGCGGAGTAAAAGTACAGATACTTGTGTTAAAATGTAACGGATAAAAGTAAAAAAGTACTCAGAAAAATAAATACTCAGTAAAGTACAAACTACTGAAAAAACGTACTTCGTTACAGTAACGAAGTATTTGTACTTCGTTACTTCCCATCTCTGCTTGTAGATCTGCTATTTTTTGTGTGAAAGTCTTGAATATACTGACCCGATTCTATACATGTCTCCTAAATCCTAACAGGTTTCTGAAAAACCTATGTTAGTGGTACACAAACCTTTTCATGTCAAGGACCCCCAAAATGATATGTATTTGGCCACGGACCCCTATCTCAAAATATTTAGTTCCAGGGACCCCCGATAGCAATATTTGAGTTACAAAAATGTAAAAATACATACAGTATATTCAAAGATTGCACAACTTTTCCAGACATTTCAAAAAAAGGAGATCTATTGTGCTAACATGCACAGACCTACAGTATTAGTACTGGTCATCATGAGATGAGATGGTTTAATGTTACAACACATGCATAACTTGATCCAGGTCATGAGATTAGTGCATGCATAACTTTATGATGTATGTACTGTATGCATGTATCCTTATTTTATTATTATTATTTTAAACATTTGGTGCGAAATGTTTTTACTACTTTTGTTTTTGCCTCACATGCAGTGATAGTAACTTCACACTTCTTCAACATTCATAACTTTATAATGCATGTATTTATTTTGTATACGTATAACTATTATACATGCCCAATTTTTGTAATGCATTACAATACAGTATGTTTATGAACACATTTCCTGTAGACAGCTGTCTCACACTGTACCCATGATTCCATGCGACCACAGAGGAAAGTCCCCAAACTTTACTTTCACTTCCTGCTTCACTCAGCAGCCAATCAGGAATGCACGTTTGAAATGGCTCACACCAAGGTCACAAGATTTATTTTCCTAAACACAAAAGTTACAACATGAAAACAATCAAGCTTGAACAGTGTAGCAAAATATGACACAACAAATAACAGCAAATAATAGAAGTGCCTAAATAAAAACAGTTTAATACATGTTTTAATCAAATTTTATAATAAAAAAAACAAAAAAACAATCATTGCATTCATTGCTACATTTATATATGGCACTCAAACATTAGTTTGATGCACTGTAATTGTCAGTCACTGTAGAACTGTGTGAGTTCATTTTGTAGTCGAACCAGTCCTTTCCGACGAAAATTTTTGGAGTGACTATGGACAGGCCTTAAGTCAGTGAGTGCTTGGGCCCGCCCCTTTATGCACCCTCTCCTGAAGTCAGGGCTGATGTAGACTTTGGCAAAGGAATTACCCACAGAATAACTTTACCAGGGGGATCCTCCAAATCAATCATTTAAGTATGCAAATTAGTCATTTAGTATGAAACCTGCAGATCATGTCCGTCCGTGTGTCACGCCTCATGTCACTCTCCATATATGGCCAAGACATCTTCATATATGGAGCTGGCCAATACCTCTGCATCTGACCTCACATACTCCAGATAATAATAATAATTATTATTATTTTTAATTAATAACCATGGAACGGCCTTTAACCATCCAGGGGGCGACATTGTGTAGCCTATCGACTGAATTTCCATGTGTCCGTGAAAATAGATGATCGGCAAGCTCACAACACGTCGTAGATTAGACGCTATGTGAGCTTGCAGATCGACTATTTTCAGCATTCATGACGCAACACACTCGCACTAACTATAATCAATAATGGGAGATGCCTTAGTTGGACGCGCACAGCTCTTCCTCTTAAGACTTAACGTTCCTCAATGGCTCATTATAAAGCATTGCATTACTTACACAATTGCACAGCCCTTCCTCTTAACCATGGGCGGCGCATAATGAAGGCTAGGAGGCTATGCTTCCCCAAATGCTCTGCTGGGTATTTTACAAATTATATATAGTAAGCCTATATATATATATATATATATATATTTTATTTTTATTTTTTTTATTTATTTTTTTCAAAATAGTAAAAAAATGCTAAGGGGCTAAAACGCTCACAACGCGTCGTTGTGAGCTTGCAGATCGGTTATTTTTCCGTGACATACCGTATCTCAGGTGGAAAGATGTGCATATTTACATACGATAATAATATGTAATATGATATAAGATTCTAAGAAAAGATTGAATGTGAATGAAAAAGTTATATACAGGGGTGCCCGGAGTCAAAAAAGTTTGAAAACTCCTGGTCTAGTCAGACGGATGGTGGCTGCTGGCCCTGTTGGTCTGCACTTTGTTCATTGGCATGGGTTTCCTGATTCAGGTGTGACACAGGACTGTCGGGGTTGATGTCCACGTCCAAAGAATGCAAATCGACCGTGGAAATGGCAACGGAGTGACAAAGGGTCTCCTCGTATGACGGAGGAGGCTGCAGGAGGCCACAAAGAAAACACGTTGGAAACTCATCTAAACTTGTATTAACCATTTAGGCCTAGAATTATTGAATGCTTTAACCGATGAAAAATAGCAGAAATACAAGCTCACAGCGCGGCACCGACCGAGTGCCGCGCTGCGAGCTTGTAGATCTGCTATTTTTGAAAAAGTTGTGAAAATGTGAGCAGATCTTTGAATATATGTATTTTCAAAGCGAACGTTTGTAACTCAAATTTTGCTTCTGGGTGGTCCCTGGAACTGAATATCTTGAGATGGGGGTCCGTGGCCAAATAAATATCATTTTGGGGGTCCTTTACATGAAAAGGTTTGAGAACCACTGACATAGTAGTCTCTCAAGAACAGACTAACTGAGCTCCAGTTAAGTGAAAAGGACCTTTTCTTTGACGATGGCTGGCCAGATTGCCGACATAGAAACATAGGGTTTTCAAAAAACCTTTGAAGGATTCAAAAGACACTTATAGAATCGAAATTATCACGATTTAAAAAAAATAGCAGATCTACAAGCTCGCAGCGCGGCACTCGGTGCCGCGCTGTGAGCTTGCATATCTGCTATTTTTCAATAGTTAAAGCTTAAAATAATAATACACTAATGTGTACCCGTTCTAAATGGGTTAAAGGGATAGTTCAACCCCAAAATGATTTTTGTTCTCTCGATTACTCACCCCATGGAGACTTCAGAATTCATGGGTCTTTTGTTTTTCTGTTTTTGTCTAAGCCAATAATTTGAGGAGACTCTTTGGGGCCTTTTCCACCAAAAGAAACTTGTGCCGTACAACTTTCTTGGAACTGAAGAGGGAAATCAACTTGGATCTCCAACAGGCCAGTAGCCATAGCAAGCAACAGGTGCGATAAGTCGCGCCCGGTAGCAGGGACATGCTGGCCATTGGGAAAAGCGGGACCTTGTATCTCCAAGTTTCAAATTTGTATTTTTTTTTTCGCAAAGCAAAGCCCTGCTTCATCATACAAGGCCGTCGCACAAAAGTAGTGAAAACAGCAGATCTACAAGCCTCGCGTTGTGCTTGTAGATCTGCTGTTTTCACTAGTTCAAATCATTTTTAAAATGATAAATACAAAACAAACGGTTTTGGACATACAAGGTTTCCACCCGACAACAACGAAATATAACTCATGTAATTGGCACACTTGGCCACATTTTGGCTTGTCACTTGTCATGATCTGAAATGACAAAGTAGCAGCAGCGCTATAGAGAGAGATCTCTCTCTATAGCGCGCAATGAGGGCCTCTCCAACTCTTTTTCCTGGGCTGAAGCAGGGGCCCAGCACGTCCCTGCCCGGTAGTGTGAGCGAATCTCTTCCTTGGCACTTGAGTAAGTGGGAGCGAAGTGCCCGGGAAGACAGCCCTGAAAGGGATTAAGAGAAACATGTGGAACCAAAGTGGGATTAAGTGGACACCAGAGGTGCTACAGCAACTATGAGTAGTCAAAAATACATCACAACATTACAACATAGTATAAGGGGAGGCCTAGCAATATGACCAACCAATTAATGATAATATGGGTGGGAAGGAAACAGGTCAACAGCCAATCGTGAGGGTGGACACCCCAAGTTAAAGATGTGTGTTTGGAGGAGAGCCGGGAGATTTGGTTTAGGAAGTGTCCACAGCTAGCTGCAAGACAGCACCTGTCTTTCTGTTTCTGCCTTGAGTTGATATCCTCTCTGTCTCTCATCTGTGTAATAAACCTTGAACTGATACTTTGCTGAATGTCTCTCGACTCCACTCAATGATGAGTAGTTTCCCCAAAGTTAGGTAGTGAGTGAGGTCTTAGCCTTCAACAGAACCTTGGTTTGTTCTTGCGAACCGGCTTGCGTTTCCACCAGATTGAACCAAGGATTTTGTGGTTCCCGTTCCGAACCAACATTTACGGTTCAAAACCAACCCGGTTCTCGGTGGAAAAGCTCACCTTTGGTTTATCCCATAGGCAGGAGAAAGAACCAGAACCGGTTCTTTGCCGGTCGAAAAGCGCCCTTATTTGTGTCTCCATATAGGGAACAAAGCAGGCTCTTTGTGTCTCCATAGGGAACCACTGCTGGTCATCAAATGATTGGCTTAGGAATGCAACAAAAACACATCCATGAATACAAGTGTTTGTGTGAACTATCCCTTTAAGACCTGAGGCCGATTATACAGATGCCTTCTGAATCACGTACTTCTCACACTTTCAAGATTTTTTCAGAAATGTTCTCTTTGGCTTGCAGAGTACTGATCACATGGCCCCACAATCAATCCCCCAGTTCTGGGAAACACAGAAGGGGAGGACTTTTTTCTTATTTCCACAACTCTAAGGTATAAGGGTAGCAGTGGCTCAGGGGTAGAGAAACTGTCATTAGAACACGGAGGGTTCCTGAAGGGTTCCCAGTTCGATCACGGGCTCCCCCAGAGTTAGTGTCGAAGAGTCCTTGGGCAAGACTCTGAACCCCTAGTTGCTCCTGGTAAGTAGGCTGGTGCCTTGCATGGTTTCCTCTGCCATCGGTGTATGAATGGGTGAATGTAATGCACACTCTACCATTGTAAATGGTGCAATATAAATGCACCATTTACCATTTATATTAATGACATAGTTCAATGTTGAAACTGAGTGGTATTCACCTTTAAAACTATAGATTTATATTAATGCAAATTATGAATCAGTTAAAAAAAAAGTCCTACAGATTGGACAAAATTGCATTAAAAGAATATCATACACTCTCCAAAACGGAACTTTTCGTTGGAAAGTTCCGACTTTCCAACGCGCAGCTTTCCGAACTCTAATTTGCAAGTGACGTCATTTGCAGTTCAATCGGACCTTTCCGACGAAAAGTTCAGTTTCGGAGAGAGTATGGGCTGGCCTTCACATAGTGCTGCTTTGAGCATTCAAAAGTACAATGCTTTTCGTTACTGTACGCCAGCTCTTCTAAGTTCTCACGCAGGCACGTGCACACATAGATACCAAAGGGGGCTTGAGCCCCTGCCCTTTTATCCGTCTATAAAAAGTGCCCTCTCCAGACCAAGAATTTACTATGGTGAAAGAAATGCAAATGCCCCCTTTCCATGCCATACCTGAAGGCAGCATTCAAGAGAATTGTCTTGTCCAAACTCTCCTGAACTTGAATGCAGCATCTTAACTCAGTCGGTGCCATATTTAAAGTGGGACCTCTTATATTGCCGGTTCGCCAACAAAGGGTTAAAAAAATAGTGTGCACGCTGGTGCACACATTCGTGCACAGATCATGCACTATGCATGTGCATGCTTTTCACAGCTTTCAAACAAAAAAATCCGCTTGGAAATCCGTTCAGGCATTCAGGAGAAGGCAGCCCTTATGTTTTCTTCAAATGTAAACAAACATGGCTGCCATGTTTGAAAGATAGGGTTGGTATGGGGGTTAAACATGCAATTTCGCGATCGCGATCATGCCTAGTACACTGTTGGAGGTCCAACTTTTTTTTTTCAAAAAAAAGATTTTTTTTTGTATTATTTTTTTAAAAAAGACGTTCAGAAGACGTCTGGCAGGGAGGTCCATAGTGAAAAAGACGTTTTTATTATAGAAACGTCTTTTTTGGCAGGGTATGAGTTAAGTTGATTATACTTACAGCAGTTCAGTGTGGTATCAAGCACCGGAAATAGCCGACCTCCAACGCTCACAACGCGTCGTGCTGCGACGACGACCAAAAGGCCCTTTTAGAAATGTCAGCCCCTGCCTCTCTAACATTCTCTGCATGTCCCTGGACTCACCTCACACTCGGTGCGGGATCTGTCCAGACCGAAGCGCTGTGCGATCATGGAGTGGATCCATCTCTGTCGGTCCTTCTTACGGACACTCTCGTAGGAAGGGAGCCGTGGGGGAGGCCCGCCCAGGTGGTAGTGGTTTGGCTTCCCGATGATGAACGGCCTTCCTGGAAGCTGCATTATATGAAGCTGCATTATATGGACATACATCATTCATTCACAAAATACTAACTTTGAAGCTACAGAAATAACCACATTCTCCTGAGGACAATCCCCCGTGTTAGTTATGAGAGTGCCCACGAAATCTAGCAACAGGGGCAGCCAAAATCTAGCAACAGGGGCAGCTATGAAGAAAATCGACTAAAGCACGTATGAAGGGGTATGATAAAAGGCAGATTTAACCATATACTGTATGTGTTTTTGTCTGGATGCCTCCTTTAAGTAATGTATAATTTTGAGGTATTTGTACTTTTGCCAACATTTGCTAAAAAATAGATCTACAAGCAATCGGCTATTTTTGGCATTGGTGTAGAAGTGGGGTCTGGGGACCCCCAGGGGTCCTTGGGGGAGTTTTGTTTACCTGCGTTCCAGGTGTCCTCTGGTTAATGGCAGCACCATGCTCATCATAGCCCACCAAAGAATGACTGCTGTGATACGGTGGAGGAGAACCCTACACAGTGAAATACCACTGTTAATTTAACCCTGAGCAGTCAGTTTCTTTTGATTGGTTGACTGATGAATTGATTGATTGAGTGATTGAATACTTCATTTAAACAGAAATGCAAACACCACGAGGTACAGTCAAACATTTGAGCTAAAAGATGGTCCAAACATCTGGCTAAAATTCCCTAATTACTACTTGATGGTCTTTTTTCCACTCTCTATCAAATGTCTTTACCAAAAAAAAGCCGATCTGCAAAATTGGGGATCTGCTATTTTTTGACAACGTTCCGCCCCAGGATAATGGGCTAGCTGGGTTAGTTAGTTTGATTATCGCGGTAATATTGTAAATCGTGATTTATTTTGTCACAATAATCGTGATATGAAATGTTCCCTAGCCTGTGGTTTGTCTTACTGTGCAGTGCCGAAAGCCCCTGAAGAGTCTGTCTCTGCAGCAGAAAGGCTCCCTTCTATAAAGGGCCAGCAGCAGCATTAGAATCACTATGAAGAACACTATGGAGAGGAGGACAACATGCAGTCAGTGGTGGGAAAACGTTCTCAACTTTTTTACTTAAAGAGGTGGTGCCATAGTTTTGTACTTTTTCTGTTTTTCATGTGTCTAGGAGGTTGACAGTACTTCATTAGACCCCCTGGTGTGTTTGTTATGAGCAATTATGTATTCTCTTGATATTTGTTTGTTTTCTCTTGGAGGCTGCCACCTTGTGGTCAAAAGTGTCAGTTAAAAAACAGATACTTTTACATCACAGTATCAACTCCTCCCCTAATTACCATTCACCCAACACTGTGGGGTGTGGCTAACTTCAGCTGGGTCACCACCCACCATGACATCCATGCATACTTAATTAACTGGGGGTGTGGCCACATAAAAACCCAATTTTAACTCTTTCTGTATATTTTTTGGGAAAAAATCTTCCTCCCAGTATAATCATAATACCTGATAATCATGTTTTAGAGGGGGGAAAATCATGGCACCACCTCTTTAAAGGAGTATTCACCCCCAAAATGACTTTTTTCGATTACTCGCCATGGAGTTCAAGAAACACAGGATAAGATGTTAATTTCCTTTGTGCAGGCACAAAGGAATGTGTGTGTGTGTGTGTGTGTGTGTGTGTGTGTGTGTGTGTGTGTGTGTGTGTGTGTGTGTGTGTGTGTGTGTGTGTGTGTGTGTCGCATTCCTAAGACAAAAAAGGTTCCGGAATCAATGGGGGTACATTTATTGTAATCAAATTATTGTCTTAGGAAAGGAAAAAGAAAAAAAAAAATATATATATATATATATATATATATATATATATATATATATATATATATATATATATATATTTTTTTTTTTTTTTTTTTTTTGTGGTGAATGCAATCGTGGTGCAATTTTGTGGTGAATGCAATCGTTATATTTATGCCCAGGCCGTAAGGCCTGGGCAAGCCCACGATAAACGCCCTGTCCAAGTGACTACAATGGAGCTAATGGCTAATGGCTAAACACTGCCGAGCTAGGCTAGTAAATAAAGAAAGAGAGTCGCAAACGAGTGACGTCAGCGCCTTCACTAGTGAATGGCTGTCGTCGCCATCTGGTGGTGATTGGTGTGTGGTGAACGACAAAACAAGCGCTCTTACAATGAACGTCCTGAGTTACCCAAACATACTGTAACATATAGAGTAAGGTGGGGTAAAAGGCCCCCCTTAAGGATAATGTCTATTTTATGACCAATTAAAATACATTTTGATATTAATTCAGTATGTACATGTTAACAATGCTTTACCCAATACACCTATATGGGCACCATGTTGAAAAATTAGATACATTTGATTTTATAGTACAAAAAGAAAAACATGTAAAAAGAGCCTATTGCCCCACTACTGGGGTAATAGGCCCCCCTCTATGGGGTAATAGGCCCCCTTCTATGTCCTGGAGCAGAATAAGTGCTACAATCATGAAAATTGCCATGAGCATTTTCCATGGGTCACTTGACAAGATAATTGTCAGAGGAATTTGAAATTTCAAGATGGCGGACATTTTTCAAGATGGCCGACACCTTGTGGAGCAGTTAAGTGATATAATGGTTTATTTGGTGCTCCACTAAGGTGGTGGCCATCTTGAAAAATGGCTGCCATATTGAAATTTCAAGTAACTGTGGGTGGCTAATTGCCAAGTAAGTCTGGGTTTCCGAGGCTAATTGCCAAGTGACCCACAGAGACTACTCATGCCAATTTTCAGGCTTGTATCACCAAAATACCCAGGGGGCAAAGGAAGGTGTGCTGCATTTGCCCCGACATAAAAAGTTGTCCACCAGAAATATTATCTATGACCCAGTAGGATCACAACCTATATGGACAACCCGGTCAATTTGTACAACAAAGTCCAATATGGCCGCCTCAATATTAGCCCCTATTAGTTTTAATGGGGGGTGAATAGGGCAAAATTTTAAACTGAGGGATATTTCCACGAAACTTCACAGGTTGATCAATGGTATACATATGAAAAATTTTTTGTATTGCAAGTTTCCATGAAATCCAATATGGCCACCACAATATGGCCGCCATAATGTAAGGACCCAGAAAATAGGTTTTGCCTCTAACTTCTGAACCAGATGAGCTAGAAACGCAAACTTGGTGTCTATTTCATGGTGTCTGACCATGGGAGACTCAATGGAATAGCTAATTTTATTATTGGGTGTGTCTGGACCTTTATTGTGCATATTTGCAAGATGGTGGACTCCCAAATAGAGCTTTAACATAATTTCTACCATTATTGTTGACTGCTTTTGCAAATACAAGCAATATGAATCCATTTGCTAAGATTTATGGCACAGAAGGGACTTATACCTGTATTATTCTTGAGTTTGCATGTTGTCAAAATGGCTGTAAACGAGATATTATATTTCCTGTCCGATTCTACTGTATGTAGTTGTAGCAAAGACTTCAGATAAAATCAGAGACCAAAACAATGTATCTTAGAAATTATTTTTTTATTTAAAAAAGAAAAGAAAAAAAGAGAGAGATTATCTCAATGAAATGAATGCAACTGCCTTTTTGGGTCTTTCACACATAGACATGCACATGCTTTCCAACAACTTCAGCTTCAGGGAAATTATAATGAACACATGATATATATAATTAGTCACTATCACTGTCATGTGTACCTATCCTGCTGCATCTTGTCTCCAGTCCTGGGCAACGACACCCCAAGTAGCATGCAATTCCCTTCTTCGCACATGAAGTTCAATCACCCGAGAGAGACTTGGAGTAGAACCGCTGCTCCTTCACTTGGAAAGGAGTCAGCTTAGGTGGTTCGGGCATCTAGTACGGATGCCCCCCGAGCGCCTTCCTAGGAAGGTCCTCGATGCACGTCCCACTGGGAGGAGACCCCGTGGCAGACCTAAGACCAGATGGAAGGATTATATATCCAGACTGGCCTGGGAACGCCTCGGTATACTCCCAGAGGGAGTGGAGGAAGTTGCGCAGGATAAGGAAATCTGGAAGTCTCAGTTGGAACGGTTACCCCCGCGACCCGATTCCGGATAAGCGGTTGAAGATGGATGGATGGATGGATGGCACATGAACAGTTTTTCTGCCAGCCTTTGATACAGCTACATGATATTGCCTTGTCCATTGATATAGGCCAGGCTGGCTCTGTAGATGTACAGGGGACTGCCTTCCCATCACTGAGAGACCATCCATATTCAGTGAAGCAAGGGATGTCTGGCTTCGCGATGTGTGCAGTTTTATCTATTATGGCTGCAAGAGCAGCTCTTTTCAGGTGCAGGCCAAAGGCATTTTCTGTAGGTGGCAGCAGCTTCAACAGGGTTGATCGGTTATTTAGGAACTTGTACACTCTCAGCTTTGCCAGGTCAAAGTCCTCCGAATGGTCAGCTTTTGATGCATATACAGCTATTGTGAGGTCTCTAGCCTGATTCTTGACATCCTCTGAGAGGGAATAAGAGGAATTTTCACCAAACTCCTGAAGTGCAGGGAGATCTAGACCCATGCTGGTCTTGAACCATGCCTTCTTTCCAGTGAAAAAGGGATAGCTGGTGGTATCTCTGCCACTCAGGCTGTGAATAAAGGGCAGGGCACGACACTGTGCGAGTCCAAGGGCTGAGACCATGTGATGGATAGGAAGATATGCATCCTGCTCTGTTCTCACCCACAGCTCTGGAAGGTCTAGGAGGTGGGTGGCAGCATGATATAGATGCCTATATCATGCTGCCGCCATGGGAAGGCAGTCCCCTATCCATCTACAGAGCCAGCCTGGCCTATTTCAATGGACAAGGCAATATCATGTAGCTGTATCAAAGGCTGCCAGAAAAACTGTTCATGTGCGAAGAAGGGAATTGCATGCTACTTGGGGTGTCGTTGCCAAGGACTGGAGACAAGATGCAGCAGGATAGGTACACATGACAGTGATAGTGACTAGCAATTATTTGCATTATAATGCAGCCTGTTTTAATCATGTGTTCATTATAATTTCCCTGAAGCTGAAGTTGTTGGAAAGCATGTGCATGTCTATGTGTGAAAGACCCAAGAAGGCAGTTGCATTCATTTCATTGAGATAATCTCTCTCTTTTTTAATATTTTTTTTAATAAAAAAATAATTTCTAAGATACATTGTTTTGGTCTCTGATTTTATCTGAAGTCATTGCTACAACTACATACAGTAGAATCGGATAGGAAATATAATATCTCGTTTACAGCCATTTTGACAACATGCAAACTCAAGAATAATACAGGTATAAGTCCCTTCTGTGCCATAAATCTTAGCAAATGGATTCATATTGCTTGTATTTGCAAAAGCAGTCAACAATCATGGTAGAAATTATGTTAAAGCTCTATTTTGGGAATCCACCATCTTGCAAATATGCACAATAAAGGTCCAGACACACCCAATAATAAAATTAGCTATTCCATTGAGTCTCCCATGGTCAGACACCATGAAATAGACACCAAGTTTGCGTTTCTAGCTCATCTGGTTCAGAAGTTAGAGGCAAAACCTATTTTCTGGGTCCTTACATTATGGCGGCCATATTGTGGCGGCCATATTGGATTTCATGGAAACTTGCAATACAAAAAATGTTCATATGTATACCATTGATCAACCTGTGAAGTTTCGTGGCAATATCCCTCAGTTTAAAATTTTGCCCTATTCACCCCCCATTAAAACTAATAGGGGCTAATATTGAGGCCGCCATATTGGACTTTGTTGTACAAATTGACCGGGTTGTCCATATAGGTTGTGATCCTACTGGGTCATAGATAATATTTCTGGTGGACAACTTTTTATCTCGGGGCAAATGCAGGTTTCCCAAAAAAAGGCTGGTTTGCCCCCTGGGTAAAATAACCCTTTATATCACATAACTGCTCCAATTAGGTGTCAGCCATCTTGAAAAATGTCTGTCATCTTGAAAGTGTCCATTTCAAAGTGACCCATGGAAACTGCTAATGCCAATTTTCACGTTTGTATCATTAACTGAACGATTCTGCCAAAAATAAGCAGTTATTCTCTCCATGGGGCAAAAAGCCTCCGGGGGCTTCTTACCCCACACGAGGGGGGGGCCTATTACCCCAACGCTGTCATTGCAAAGAGTGTCATCTTAAATCTTAAACCTTTTTTATTTTTTTATTTTTTTAAGTTGATAATTTATCATAAGGCCTTCCTAATGATATACAAAAAATAAGTGAAGAGGTTCAACTTATTTACACCGAGTTTGGAACATTTTCACAGTGACAAAGAATTAGATCAGTTTATCTTAAATGTGTTTGATTGAGAAAGTTATGACCTGGATTAAGGTGAGACAATGAAATGTTGTATCCATGAAGAGCTAAGGATGCCAGGAATGTGCTGAAATCAAAAAGGTTGCCACCTTGTAGTTCTGTAGTCAAATACAGCTGGGGGGCTTATTACCCCAGGGGGGCCTATTCCCCCACTCTACCCCTATATATATATAATTGAAGTTTCCATGGCATGAGTAATCAATATAAGTCATTTTGGGGGTGAACTACTCCTTTAAGTAAAAGTATCAATATTGCAATATAGAATTACCTACTCGGTTACAAGTCAATGTCCGGAATTCAAAATTTAGGCTGCTTGAGTAAAAGTACGAATGTATTAGCATCAAAATTTAGTAGCCTACCAAAAGTAAAAGTACAAAAATCTTTGAAAATAGCCTATAGCCAATATAAAATAAGTTTAAATTGGTTATGTTTTATAATATTATTATAATGTAATATCTGCAAAATAACTAGTAACTAAATGTTTAAATAATTGTAGTAAAAGCGCACTAGCTCTGTAAAAGTAAAAGTATAGAAAATTGGAAATACTCAATTAAGGTAGGATACAGATATAGGCCTACCTCAAAGTTGTACTTAAGTACAGTACTTAAGTAAATTTACCTTTACTTTACACCGCTGACAACAGTGTAAACTTGTAAAAGAAAGTAGATGAATAAGTGTAGGCCTATTCGTGTAGCCTACAAGCCTATTTCCTTTCAAATGATCTTAAAGAAATCACATGCATTTTAATACAGATAAGATCATGTGTTTCATTTGAGTTGCCTGTGTCCTGTTCTGCTAGCCTATAGTGCAGACTGCCACAAGGCAATATGTTTTATATTATAATTCTCCACTCACCTGAAATCACAATAACGGTAAGTTGATCTGTTGTTAGTGTTGGATGCTCCGTGACTGTTGAAGACATTGTTTTATTAGTAGGCTATTTCTATATGCAACCTATAGGCTACAGAGTAAAGACATCTCCTTTTCCCCACCCAAGAAACAAGTCGTTATTATTTCACACGGACATAAACTTGTGATACCCTACAGGTGTCCTCTCGTGAACCAGCCAGGTTTACTCAATATTGAATTACTTACTTACTATAGCCCACTAGCCTACTAGAGTCTATATTTTACCAAATCTTGACTTCTGGTCAAATATTAGCACCTCATCTCAACAAAAGCCGTTGTCTTGACAAACAAACATGTAGCTAATTTAAAATGTCATCACATTTCCCCTCTTGGTCCTCTATACATTGTACGAGTGCACCCTCTAGTGGACGTTATTGGAGACACAGAAATATGAAGACATTGTTTCACTTTCAAATTTCAAGGTCTCCCCTTAACTCTGACAGCGACCAAATGGATCCGTTAGGGTTCATTTGGTTCCATTTGTACACTGTCAGAGTTACAGACTTGTATGGGTCGATTTAGACCCCCCTAAAGGAACCCACGGAGTCCCTGGAATGCACTTTGGGAACTACTGGCCTATCTCATTCACCATTTAGGCCTAACCTATAGAATAGGGCTAAATCAGAAATTAGCCTACAAAACAAATATGTTGCTACATACTGTACATGTACTGTAAGCCCCTCCCAAACAGCAAAATGTGTTCCCGGCCTGAATGGGTTGTTTAATCAAGGGACCAAACCAGAGTAGCTGCCTGGACCCCACACACTGTAAAGTGGCAGAGTAATATAGACAGAGTGCCAAGAAAGCATATACGTATATTCTTGCTAAGAGAAAACTTGGGTTAAATAATTTAACTTGGGTTAAGGTTAAAAACTAGAATGCACAAAGATGCATGAAAAGCCTGAAAATGATCTACAAGCTCACATGACTGTCATCCAAGTTGGGTTGAAAATATTAATTCTGTGTTCTGTCTTCACAAAAGTGAATCTGAGCCACATGACCTGACAAGCCTGAAAATGGCAGATCTACAAGCTCGCTCACATTGTGATCTGTTATTTGCAGAGCACACATTAACAATAACCTGAACCTAGTTTTTGTCAGGGAAAAGAAAAAAACATAATAATCATACTTTGTCTGGAATCTCATTTTGTCAATAAAAATAAAATTATACTAGTCCTGTGCCCGGGGGCTATGCACACTCACAGTATATGAGGGATTAAATGTAGGTGTCTCAGAAGTAGCCTAATGTTGGAGAACTCCAACAATTCCAGGGACCCATCCCTGCGGACCCCCTCGGGGTAGTGGACCCTGTGTTGAAGACCCGTGATCTAGATGGAAGAAGGACTCAAATATTAGTAAAAGTGATCAATAATGTAGATATGCAAGCAGAAGTCCCGTATTCAAAATGCACTTGAATAAAAGTACAAAGGTACTTGAAGTACGAAAAGTAAAAGTCAATGTGCAGAAAGTCCCATTTAACAAGGTCAACATACTGTATAAAAAGTATTTTGAAAATAGACTATCTTACAAACTCACAATGCGTCGCATGGTGACGCATTGTGAGTTTGTAGATCTGCTATTTTCAAAATGCTGAAATATATACAGCATATCGTCATTGAAGGGTGGAAACCTTGTATGTCCAAAACCGTTTGTTTTGTATTTATCATTTTTAAAATGATTTAAACTAGTGAAAACAGCTGATCTACAAGCACGCAACGCCTCGCGGTGCGAGGCGTTGTGTGCTTGTAGATCAGCTGTTTCCACTACTTTTGTGCGATGGCCTTGTATGATGAAGCAGGGCTTTACTTTGCGAAAACATATACAAATTTGAAACTTGGAGATACAAGGTTTCTGCCCGACAGTGACGATATATATATATGGCTGAAGTGGTTAGTGTGTTAATAATAATACAACATTTGCCTCTGAGATGTAGTGGGGTCAAAATTGTACTTAAGTACAGTAACCCACTTGAGTACATATAATGGGTTCGGGTCAGATGCATCTATGAAGAACTGGGGCTATTGGCACACAGTGCAGCATGTAAGTGTGGAGAGCTTGAGCAGACTGCTGACCACACAGTCACCACCTGTCCCCTGTATTAGACCATCATTGCAGGGCCTCTTCCAAGTGGGACTAGAGACAAGGACGTGGCTGCAGTGCACACCACTGAGCTGAACGCACAGTGTAGGACAATACACAAAAGAGTGGTATAACTTACATTTAGCCAAAGAATATCTATCCTTGGATCCATATTCTGAAAACATGGCCAAGAAGGGAGAGCAAGACATATTTAAAGTAGACTATTGTGGGTTTTATTCAACAGGAAAAATCGGAACTACTGGTCTACTGCCTGATCTGTTTGTTTTGAGAGGCTAAAGTGACACATCAAACATATAATTTTCCGAATGTCTGAGTGTCCTCAGTGGCTGGAGCAATTGATCTGAAATCGCATCACCATTAGCATATGAACACACCTAACATAACTGTGGAGCCCGTTTGTCACTTTCACAAATCATATGCTGTATATTAGCATTTTTATGGTGTATCTACTATCTATTCTGCATCTAGCATGAGGCATATCTATTCTGCATCTAGCATGAGGCAACATGTTTAACCAGCTCTGTGTGTGTGTGTGTGTGTGTGTGTGTGTGTGTGTGTGTGTGTGTGTGTGTGTGTGTGTGTGTGTGTGTGTGTGTGTGTGTGTGTGTGTGTGTGTGTGTGTGCAGGCAGGCGGGTGTGTGTGCAGGCGGGTGGGCGGGCGGGAGGTGTGTGTGTGTGGGGGGGGGGGGGGGGGAGACACAGTATCTCTGTAGCCATTAAACGAAACGGGTATTTCTTACATTGATGCGCCTACATATTATCATGCAAACACCAGTTAAAGTCACTTTCCATCCCTCATATACTGTGTGCACAGTGCACACATCCCATAACCCACACACTGCACATCATTTCGGAGCTCATATCTTTGAACGGGTAAGGGCTAGTTGAAATAGGTTGGTAAAAATGACACGTAGGCCTAGTAAGTGCAGGTGAGTAACAGAGTGACTTGTAGCAAAGATACTTATAGGGGGTCAATAAAGAAATGTAAAAAAAAAAATCTTCCATGAGTTGGGATATAGGCCTACACCAACCTGGACATTGAATTTCTCGACTCTTCTAAACAAGCAGAGCAAGTAGCTATAGCATGGTATTGAATACCTTTTACAAATGCTGCAAAACATCTACCTGCTGTATCCACCTAGGGCTGCAGCTGCTAACCTTCCTTAAAAGCATCTAACCAAACTGCATTCAGTTGCATTTACAGTTAAATCAATCAAGGCTGATATTTTGTCACTGCTTCTCTGTCCCTCATTCTCCATAAACATAGTCCATGGTTACAGGGGAATAAGGCTTCTTTAGATAGTGAAGAGCACCACTTTCATTTGCCAGACTGTATTCAAAAGATTCCAAACAACATAAATATACTTGCATGTATGTATCTGCCCCCAATAAGGTAGGCTACTCAAATCTGTCATTCTTCACGGCCGTCAGACTAGGAATAACAAGTCAAAACCTAATGATGTAGGCTACTATTCAGTACCATCTGCCACCGATAAGGTATTCAACTAAAAGAAAATACACAAACACAGCAGCCATTGGTGGGCACTATGCTACATTATATGGCTGCTTTGTGAGCATACTGCAGAGAGCTGGCAGAGTAATTTGCTATAAGAAGGTCAGTGACACTGACACAGTGCCACTGACCACTTTGTTGGTCAGCCAAATGTGAACACGGCCAAAATGTGTTTCCAAAGCACTTGTGCAGCTGAGCTCATATCCTTCTGCATAAAGTTACAAGGCACTGGGCAAGCAGTGTGTAACCTTAAAGGACAACTCCGCAGAGTCCGCACTAAAAAACACAGGCTCATTTTTCAACTTATATTGGTCCCACATTACTGTGTCCATGGGTTCTATTAGGCAGAAAAGCCTCTGTCGTCCAATACTTTTGTATTTTTACTCAAGTAAATGTTGAATTCTTGTACTATTTCTACATTGTAGTATTGATATATTTACTTAAAGTAAAACATTTGAGTACTTTTCCAACAGTGTGACTATCCACAGTGTGGAGAACATTCTTCTCATTTCAAAGGTCTACCAGTTACCTGTGAGAGTTGTTTAGAGTCCTCTATTGGAGAGTCGCGCCAACTCCGTTCACTTCATGGGGCCAGGTCTTCTACACAGACATCTATTGGCGAATAGTGACAACGCTCGAACCGGAAGTTTACAGAATGCATTGGAGTCTATGAGGGAAAAGTGACATTTCGACTTACGTGACCGGCGCCGTTTCTGACCCCGCATATGGGCAGAACTCTCTAATACAAGGCTCTGATTTAGCCGTGTTAAAAGAACATTTGGAAAAACGTTAACTTTCAGGAGACCAGGTCCAACTCCTTCACCACAATGGCCGCAGAGGGCATCAGCTGCGACAACATACAAAAAAAGACGTTTCACATTCCCCCATTAATAATATTTTATTCTAACAACATAAGTTATTTGTTAATAATAATAAAATAGTTTATATACAATATAGAGGAGAAAAAAAGGCAAGGGAAACAAGTAAAACTTGAAAGCTTTGATCAAAAACGTATGTACAGGCAAAATTTGATTGTGGGTTGTACCAGACCAGTGAAGCGCTGTGTGACTCGCCGGATATCAAAAATGTAAACCAAGGTGCATATTGTCATTTACATGATTGTACCGCAGGCAGACTATAGCCCAGTGTTGCAGCATTGACAATCTCTCAAGTAGAATCGCTCGGGGCTCAAACACTTTGATAGGAATAACGGCCATGTTATGGCCTCGTAAGACAAAGAGAACCCTCGCAGTTGATACTTTCTCCTTTTTTGTTTTCCAGGGATGATGTCTGAGCGGAGCGAAACATGGCTAAGCGTTACTCCATTACGTTTCAGCGAAGTCTGAAAAGTCATAACCCGTGTACATATGAATACATACGATCTATATAAAACTGTGAAAGTGCTTATGCCGTTCACTTGAATTTTGCAAAGTAAGACATTGAAATAATTTAAGACTTACACGACTAAGTAGTAACTGAAATAGCTTTTCATTCAGGAGACAGACATGACATTCTAGCTCCGATGTCCTATAGCAGTGGTTCTCATAAGGGCCTTTTCCACCGGCAAAGAACCGGTTCTGGTTCTTTCTCCCGCCTATGGGATGAGGTGAGCATTTCCACCTAGAACCGGAGTTGGTTTCCGAACCGTAAAAGTTGGTTCCGAACGGGAACCACAAAATCCTTGGTTCCTCTGGTTCAATCATGGTTCAATCTGGTGGAAACGCAAGCCGGTTCGCAAGAACGAACCAAGGTTCCAAGAAAGTTGAACCGGCACTGGTTCTGGAACCGGTTCTGGTTCTTTCTCCCGCCTATGGGATGAACCAGAGGTGAGCTTTTCCACCGAGAACCGAAGTTGGTTCCGAACCGTAAAAGTTGGTTCGGAACGGGAACCACAAAATCCTTGGTTTTTGTGGTTCCAGAGCTAAATCCTTGGCTCTGGTTCCATCTGGTGGAAACGCAAGCCGGTTTGCAAGAACGAACCAAGGTTCCCAAGAAAGCTGAACCGGCACTGGTTCTGGAACCGGTTCTTTGCCGGTGGAAAAGGCCCCTTTAAAGTGGGGTCAGGGGAACCCCAAGGGTCCCCGAACTCCCGCAGCCAACTTTCGATTGTGAGTTCCTAGCAAAACGAGGAAGACTTCCACCATTATTTCACTGGCTAGACGTTAAGCAACCTAATAGACATTGGAAAGACATTGCCATTGTACTTTTCTGTTAACCACAGATATATTGAATCTCGATGTTAGGCACGCTGTCAGAAGTGGCCCTGAGCCCTGAGAAGCACGCCTGAATGAGGCGCTATACAAGCAATTGCCCTGCATATTTTGCCGCTTCAAATCGTCAATATTCTACTTATCTTTTGGTCCGAAGAAATGTACAATGTCAACATTTTCTCTGGTGACCAAGCTGTGTATTGACTATGCAGAGCACTCTCTCCACTGTTCTCCTCACCAAAAATAGGAGGTTGTAAAATAATATATCTGTGTGCTAAATCTGACTGTCTGATCTTATGGGAGTCTTATGCTGCATTCACATTGAGAGAAGCCAAGCTAATGGTTTGCTTGGTAATTCAATGTATTCTCTATGCCAGGGGTGCCCAAAAGGTAGATTGTGATCTACCAGTAGATCATCAAGGGTGTGCAGGTAGACCACATGACATGCCTCTAAAAATATATAATTAAAATATATTAAAAGAAAAATCAATACGACATCAAGAAGGCCCTTCATGGCTTCTAAAGTAGGCAAACCTCCAATGCAATACTTTGTTCAAGAGTCAGTAGCATTACAAAGAACCCCAAAACCTACCACTTCCATACAGAATGGGATGAAGACATTTCCCCCAGTATTTCCCATTTATTTCCCCCTTACAGTAAGTGTGTTTGTCTAAAATGCAGCTATTCCAAAGCCTCCCTCAGGCCCTCAGCTAAAACATTTTGGATGGTTAGATCATGTTGAGCTAGTCATTTTAAAAGTAGATCTCACATCAAAAAAGTGTGGGCACCCCTGCTCTATGCAAACCAGCTTTTAAAATTTCCAAGCTGGAAAAAAAAGCTTGGCATTTTTTTAAAGCTGGTTTGCATAGAGAATACATTGAATTACCAAGCAAACCATTAGCTTGGCTTCTCTCAGTGTGAATGCAGCATTAGGACACAAAATGGGGTCTATGACCTATAGGCTATGTATCAATTTGAGTGTCCTCGACATGAAAATGTTCGAGAACCAATGGATTAAAGGCAATGGTTAATGAGAGAGTACCAAGGCCTTTGCCCACAGGGTCCGAGTTTCTATTATACGAGTTGAACCTTTGTAGTATATGTCAACATCATACATTTTAGGTAAATGTGTTGCAAATATGAAATGGTACATACAAAATTATTCAACAGACAAAACATTCAGGACAGACCTCTGCTAGCTTACCTATTCTGTTAGACGAGTATGCTAATGTAACATCACATTATAGAGTTTGACACTTACAGACAACCCTTCACCCATTAAGACCGGGAACGCATTATTACTTTAACCATTATTTTATGCTTTAGCTATTAAAAAGTCTTTGAATATTTTGACCCGATTCTATAGGTGTTTTTTGGAAAAACACCTGTTTCTATCATCAGTGGTTCTCCAACCTTTTCATGTGAAGGACCCCCAAAATTACATGTATTTGGCCACGGACCCCCATCTCAAAATATTAAGTTCCAGGGACCCCCAGAAACAAAATTCGAGTTACAAATGTTCGCTTTAAAAATACATATATTCAAAGATTTGCACAAATCTTCATGTCTTTAAAAAAATAGCAGATCTACAAATTCGCAGAGCGGCACTCAGTGCCGTGCTGTGAGCTTGTATATCTGCTATTTTTCAATAGCTAAAGTATACAATAATTCCAGGCCTAAATGAAAATTAGAAGAGACTGTGGAGAAAGTGTGTCATCCGTGAAGTGTGATTTTTAACCTTTACAAAATGTAGTTGAAAAAGAAGACATTGAAAGCTAATTTGTGCTTTTTTTTCCTTTTCCATATGACATTCAGATTGTTCTTTAGACCATGAGTAGTAGCAATAACCAGGAAAAACTGAAAACGTCTCTGTACCAATTAAAGGGACTACACATGAATTTGAATTTGTCCAATTTTTTTTTTTTTTTTGGTGTCCCACCAGCACCTTCTTTCCTCACAAAGTACTATTTCTGACCATTGTGTTCAGTTTATGGGCGGATCTATGTAAGCAGGGCTCAGAACGGGCTGTCAGATTTGCTACTGCTGTGCTGTGCTGTAGTGATGTGTCGTTCATGAGTGATTCGTTCATAAGAATCTTTTCGAAGGAAAGATTCTCTGATGCTAAGGAACAAAACAGAGAGGGCATTGTTTTTCCCTTTTCTTTGACGATGGCTTGCCAGATTGCACTTTACCGTAGTAGCTAGCACTACCTTACATGGTGAAAAAAAAGACAAAAAAAAAACAGCTGTCCTTGTACTGTGTGTTATACAACCGATTCTCGCAAGTATCCCTGCGAGGTGGAGAGCTGTCGGTAGGGGGCCGAGTGTAGCACGACCTCACTGGTGACCTCCACGGGCACGACCATGAGGTTCGGCCCAAACGGTTCTGGCCCGTCCTGGGACCCCGTGGCGGCGCGCGACAGAGCCTCTGGCTCCGCGAGGTCCTCGGGCGGGCACTGCGCTGCTGGCCCTCGTAACGAATCATCCGCGCCTTCCGCGAGGAGGAGGAGGTCCGCCCGGCTCCCGTAGAACATCTCCATCTTCCGTGCCAGCAGGCCCTCCGTCTCCGGCGCGTCCTCCTCGTCCTTCCTCTTCGACCTCCGCGAGCGGCGGATCAAGGAGGCCTGGCGTATGAGGCGCTTGCTGAGGCGCCGGCGGTAGGCCCGCTGGAGCACCGCGGCGGCCCACTCCTCCTCCTTGTGGCGCAGCGTGGTGGTGATGGGCGCGAAGGAGTCCGAGGTGGGGTTGTTGAGCACGAACGAGGCCTGGATGCTCTTCCGCATCGCCGTGTTCTCCGGCGTGTCGCCCAGCACCATCTGCGTGACGGCCAGCAGCACGTCCAGGCAGTGGATGCGGTCGCCGATCACCAGCGGCATGTCCATGGCGATGAGGCGCAGCCGGTTGGGCTTGGCCACGCGCAGTGGCAGCTGCAGCGCGTCGCAGAAGTCGTACAGCCGCAGGTAGTGGATGAACTGCGTGCCGTCCGCGTCGAACTTCTCCCAGGTCTCGTAGAACATGCCGAAGTCCTCCTCGCAGAGCGCCTCGCCGCTCTCCTCCTGCGCCACGTTGAAGTTCTCCAGGATGATGGCGATGTACATGTTGACCACCACCAGGAAGGAGCAGATGAGGTAGCTGCAAGAAGAACAAGGACGTGCAGAGAATGTTAGAGAGGCAGGGGCTGAAATGACAAAAAGGGGCCTTTAGGTGAAAATATTGAAAAGAGCCGACCTCCAAGCTCACGGTTGCACATGAACTCTTCTACAGCACTGAGGCGCTCCAACACAAACACTCTGACATTAATCTTCACACTACTTCACACTATTACCATACTTAACTAGACATTGTTGCAACAAACCAAACCATTTTCACTTTGATTTGGGAACCTAAATACATTCATAAAAATACATTCATAACGTGTCGTGAGTTGTGATGTGAGCGGAGGGGAACTCAATTCATAGGTACTGAAATGTTGTGTAACTGCTGTGCGCATTTAAATGCAAGCTTGTTTGTGAGAGGGAGTGAGAGAGGGAGAGAGAGAGTCAGAGAGGCTTGCCACCTTTTTCCGCCCTTTCCACTACATTTATCTGTAATTGAACACTTTAGTTACTAGCCTAGTTACTTAGTAGATTTTGATCATTATTACAAAACACTTCAGCCTTAATCAATTTTGGCCGGGATGCGACGCATTGTGAGCTTGTAGATTTGCTAAGTTTTCCTCTCTGTGTGTTTGTTCGGTCGTTCACGCTGTGTGTGTGTGTGTGTGTGTGTGTGTGTGTGTGTGTGTGTGTGTGTGTGTGTGGTAAAGTCGCGCATGCACAGATCCTGTTCACACTGTACGAGACATGCACTGAACGGTTGCGCATGTGCAATTGCGCAGGTCCTGTTCGCACTGGATGAGACAGCGGAGACACACAAAGCTGCCTAATAGCGGAGCAGTGTTCCACAGCTCCAAAAACAGCATTCATGTTCTAGAGAGGGCACTTTTTACAGACGGATAAAAGGGCCATGAGCTCAAGCCCCCTTTTGATGTCTACGTGTGCACGTGCCTGCAGAAGAACATCATGCCCATGCCCGGGTTGCCGCAGTTGCCCTTCACGTCCGAGCCCGGGTTCTCGAAGTCCGGGTCGCAGTCGGGATATTCCGTGTTCATCATGGGCAGCAGCAGGCCGTCCCAGCCCGCCGACGTGGTGACCTCGAACAGGCAGACGAGGCTGCCGCCGAACGTCTCGAAGTTGAACATGTCGTCGATGCCGGCCTGCTTCTTGACGTAGGCGAAGTTGGACATGCCGAAGATGGACCAGATGAACATGATCAGGAACAGCAGGAGGCCGATGTTGAACAAGGCGGGGAGGGACATCATCAGAGCAAACAGCAGCGTCCGGATGCCCTTGGCCCCCTTGATGAGGCGCAGGATCCTGCCGATTCTGGCCAGTCGGATCACTCTGAACAGAGTGGGAGACACAAAATACTTCTCTATGATGTCGGCGAGCAGCAAGCCTGGAAGGAAAGGAAAGGCACAGAAGTTAAGACCATGTATTTTCCTCCTTGCCGTGATTAAAGAGGTGGTGCCATAGTTTTGTACTGTTTCCCGTTGGTCCTATCAATGCCAAACTTTGCACACACACACTCCTTGGATGGCAAATCACAACCTCCACCCCTCATTTCTCACATGGCCCTCTTCTAGCGCCACCATCAGGCTGATTTTTGCAAAACACATTTTCAGACACTCACATTTCCCATATTCCCTCCTGATTGGCTACAATTGCCTTCTAATGTTTGTGTATGCGACCTGGCGGTCGCTTATCTCCCGATTAGGGAGTCTTACTGTATGTGTATGTGTCTACAGAGTTGACATTACTCTAATACAGTGGTTCTCAACCTGTAGGTCAGGACCCTCAGGTGGGTCCCCAAATTATTAGTATTATTATTATTATTATTTGTATTTTAATTTTTTTTTTGGGGGGCGGGGGGGGGGGGGGGGCGGTCCCCAGATGATTAACTTAATGGGCAAAATTGTTTCGAACCAATAAACAAACCAACATAACGTTGAAGTGTAGAGAGGGTATCTGCACATTTCTAGAGTGACAAGGACTTTTTAATACCTCTAAAATGACAAATTAAAGAGGCAGAAATTGTGAAAATAGCTGTAAAAATGTAATGCGTCAACTCTTAGTGCTCGTCAGGGTAAGGGTCCCCAGTTAAAATATTATTATTTTGGGGGTCGCGGCCTGAAAAGGTTGAGAACCACTGCTCTAACAGACCCCCAGGTGTGGTTATAATATGCAAATGTGTTCCCTGTGTATTTTTGGTTACTTCCTGAAAGCTGAAATAATGACATCATCCCCTAGCCTTTTCTAGATCCAGCGACATCTGTGGGTGTGGCTAACTTCAGCTGGGTCACATGAAAACATAATTTTAACACGTTCTGTACACTTTAAAAAAAAACATCTTTCTCCAAGTATAATCACAATTTTCTTTAGAGGAGTAGTTCACCCCCAAATTGACTTTTTTTCCTATTGATTACTCACACCATGGAGACTGGAGATTTGATTACAATAAATGTACCCCTATTGATTCCAGAAGGGGACCCGGATGGGAAGTAATGCATTTGGGTCTCCATCCGGAATCCATGGGGGTACATTTACTATATATATATTTTTTTTTATAAGTTTGTCTTAGGAATGCAACAAAGACAAAAAAAATATTACTGAACTCAAGTCTCCATGGCGTGAGTAATCAATAGAAAGAGAGTCATTTTGGGGATGAACTACTCCTTTAAGTCCAGTAAAATTCTAAACCAGGGGTCTTCAACAGGGGGTCCGGGACCCCTGGAGGTCCTCAGAGTTACTACAGGGGGTCCTTCAAATCTTTGTGAGATAGAAAGCTTTTTTCTCTGTTATATCAACCACTTGACCTAGTGTCCATATTCTGAGAACTTTAGCCAAAAATAGCAGATCTACAAGCTCACAACGGTGAGCTTGTAGATCAGCTATTTTCGGCAAAGAGGTTTGTCGAAAAAAAAAAAAAAACAGAGTGAAAGGTCAAGTTTATTAAGTATTGAGTATATTCAAGTGGTTAAATATCTGATAACACAAATTGACATGAATCCAAAATACACTGTCAAACGATGAAACTATATGGAATCGGGGGGTCCCTGCTTCATCTGTCTCTCAGCTAAGGGGTCCTCGGCCTGAAAACGCTGAAGACCCCTGTTCAAAACCGTATCCTCTGAAACGTACCGCATATGGACAGGATGACCACGACAAAGTCAAACACGTTCCATCCGTTGGTGAAGTAGTACTGTCGCAGGGCGACCAGCTTGAGCACGCACTCTCCGGTGAAGACGATGATGAAGGCCAGGTTGATCTTGAAGAGGAACTCCTCTTTCTCGGCGCTCTGGTCGTCCGTCTCCACCATCATGGTCACCATGTTGAGGATGATCAGCACCATGATGAAGATGTCAAACGGCTGCTGCGAGGTCAAGTCATAAACCAGGCCCTGGACTGGGTTCTTCACACACGAGAGAGAAACACATCGATTGTTTTTGTCGACTTTCGAAACTGTCAGAGCTCTAAAGAAACATCCTGTTCATTGGATTTATTTGCTTTTGTCGTTTTACATTTTCTTTTTTTATTCAAATGTTTTATTTTTGTAACCCATTTTTCACCCGGTGTCAATTATCTAATGTACTGTAATCCTGGGCGCTACACTCCCTCTGCTAACCTGGGGAGATAACGGACTGACCTCATACGTCCTTCAGTGCATGAGGAGTCCAAGCCGCTTCTTTTCACCTGACAGGGGGGGGGGGGGGGAGGGGGGGGGGAGTCAGTATTACTGCATGCTTTTTGTGAGGGTACCTACTACCCTAGGAGACACGGGGAGAGCATACAAACTCCACACAGAAAGGCCCTTTTGCCAACCCCACCAAGGGTATGGGCACTGATGATGCGGAGGAGAGAACACACCCCCAGCGCCCACAGCGTCCCCCGGCGGGAATCGAACCCAGGACCTTCTAGTGCAGGGGTGGGCAACTTTGATGATGGAGAGGGCCACTATATTTCCACACTCACTCCAGAGGGCCACATTGCATATACTATCGGGCAGTTATCTCGTATTTGAACTATTTTCGTAAATGAATGCCCTATACTCTGTCATTCTATGTCACACAAAAGTAGCAAAAATAGCCGATCTACAAGCTCAAAACGCGCCGCGGTGCGACGCGTTTTGAGCTTGTAGATCAGCTATTTTTGCTATTTTTTAATTGGAATCCTGAGTAGTTTTTTGATATTTTTGAATTGGAGTTTTTATTTAATTTCAAATGCATTTAGTTATACTTATGTTAACTTTATGAACTTAAATACAAATTACATTCGACATAAAAAAAAGACAATATTTTACTTATCATTAAAGCTACTACAGACTGAAGTAATTAAAACGGTCATGTTTGCATGTTTGGAATTGGAACAGCTGAAATCAATAAGCTATATCAGTATTCCGGTATGAACCTGCGGGCCGCATTAAGTGAAGGTGGGGGCCGCATGTGGCCCCCGGGCCGCTAGTTGCCCATGTATGTTCTAGTGTGAGGTTACGGTGCTACGGACTTCGCCACTGTGGCCCCCCTGTTTCACATTTTCAATGCAAAACACCTTGAATTGAGTTGCATATGAAACATTACACATGTGATCTAGGGGCTCAGTTGGAAAGTGTAATTATTGTCAATGTGTTAACAGTGTACGATGGTTTAAGACAACATGCAGCCTGTAACCTACTGTTGGTCGTGGGATTGGTTTCTGTGGCTTCTTGGAACCCAGTTTCTTCATGGCATCATGGTATTTCTTTTGTTCTTCAGTCATGAAGATATCGTCTCCAAAGTAAAGAGATAAAACCAATGAAAAAGGTCATTATATGCAGTCAGATAAATAAAACAAAATCTATATTTAAAACTAAATTATGGGTATAATGTGTCTTCAAGGGTCCACCCGAACCATAACCCTGAGGTTGTGTAACCCATTTAGTGTTTTAACTATTGAAAAATAGCAGATATACTAGCTCACAGCGCGGCACCGAGTGCCGTGCTGCGAGCTTGTGGATCTGCTATTTTTCAAAAATCTTTGTATACCGTATATATTTTTAAAAGCGAACATTTGCAACTCAAATATTTGCTTCTGGGTGGTCCCTGGAACAACATATTTTGAGATGGGGGTCCGCGGCCAAAGGCATGTAATTTTGGGGGTGCTTGACATGAAAAAGGTTTGAGAACCACTGATTTAGAAGAAGGATTTAGAAGACATTTATAGACTCGGGTCAAAAATATTCAAAGAATTGCACAATTGTTCACGATTTAAAAAAAATAGCAGATCTACAAGCTCGCAGTGCCGCGCTGTGAGCTTGTATATCTGCTATTTGACCCATGAAGACCTCTGATAACAACAGCATTACATTCTTAATTCAAACAGTATTATGGCTACTCATCTTTGACTTCTGCTGGTTGAAATTGTCAATTATGACACCGATGAAGAGATTGAGCGTGAAGAACGAGCCAAAGATGATGAAGATGACAAAGTACATGTACATGTAAAGGTTGATCTCATATGACGGCTGCTCCCCCACCTAAAGTCAACAAAAAAGAATTACAAAAAATATATATTCTGTGACAAATAAACTAAAAAAATAAATGAATAAATAAAAATAACTAATAATAATATTTGTCTAAATTTGTCTAAATATGAAAGAAATTCCATTATGAAAAATAGTAAAAGTAGTGAAAATAGCTGATGTACTAGCTCACAATGCGTCGCATGGCCTTGCGTTGTGAAAATGTAGATCAGCTATTTTCAATAGTTTGGGTCTCTGGGAGCCATCAAGTTTCTCTTTTGGGTCTCGAACTATTGTATATATCAAACGCATTGTGTTAGAAAATGAATTTATATATGTATAACTTATAATCTAGCAAATCCATTCAGCAAATCCATTTGATGTCAAATACACCAATAACCTGACAGCTTAAAATAAACACTCACCTCTCGTGAGTCCACAGCAGCATACATTATATCCATCCAGCCTTTAAACGTTGACTGCAAATGAAAAACACATTTCAATACAAATGTATGCACAGCAAAACAGTGCGCACATGTAACCAATGTATTCTTTTATATATATATTATATTCCACTGCAACCAGCATCATTGAATAATGGAGAGAATCATTCTGCCCTTGACAATAAGCAATCCTACTGTTTAAATGCTGTACACACGCACACATGGTGCAAAGATAATGATAGAAAAAAAATACAAAGGACTTTCTTTAAATGTTCAACTGTCCCTGGTGGGAGTCGACTTGTGTAATGAAGTTGACTGTGTCGACTTGTCGACTTTAATCGTTAATGCCCCAGTGTGGGGTATACGAGAGTTGCATCGTGATACAAGGAATCCAGGGGGAAACACATTTTTATTGTACAGCCTACAGTTCAAGAGTTATCCAAAATGAGGCTTATTTGAAATTCAGGGTACATTTTCCACCACTGATTTATCGTCCCAGCCTTCAGGGCATGGCGGTGAAAACGAACATACATTTGTGTTCATCAGCACAAGCATATATATTGGTGAAAACAGTCCTCCTGTGGGCTGGCTCACGGTAGCTGACAGAGTACAACATTTTGCAATGGGCCTGCATGGTGTACAAGATACACTACACCACTAAGATTACCATGTACCTGACAAAATACTTCCAAAATGTCAAGGATGTCAATTACAACAGCAGAGGCAGCTCCACAAATCACGTTCAACACAGATTTGGCTCTAAAATTCATTATCCTGCTATACCACTAACATGTGGAACACCCTACTGAAAGCCTTAACCTCTTGAACCCCATTGCACCCGCCGGCGGAGGCAAAAGGTGTTGACCTCTAAACAGCTGTCAATAAATGTCAATAAATCAATAGAGACCAAATCAAACTACAATTTCATTGTTGATTATTGATTACAGTGGGCCCACAGCATAGTAATCAGCTGCCATTGTACTTTTCATCCATACATTACTCATATTACAGTATTATTACAACTTATTGTAACTCATGTTTATCATTTTTCACCCTATACTTTAACATTACAGGTACTAATATTACAGCACTACTCTCACTAAAACATCAGTAGAGTTTACATAATTTGGAATATATTTATACAATTTTGCCTATCAATTGATGACACCTTGGTGAACAATTTCTCTATTCACTATATATGTTTTCAATGAGGTCTTGAGGCTCATTCACTATTCAGAAGGCAAAATTTCCATAGGCTTTTTCAATCATCTTTTCCTTGGTAAATGATCACAGCAGTACAATTTGGTAAGAGAAATGTGATGTTTTACACTGCATTTGTGAATTTTCAGGGGTTAGCTGACAATAGGTGAGTCAAGAGTAGCCACAATCATTGCAGTTTTGTGTCCACAACTGTTCCAATTTGGGCATACCGGTACATTTTAGGCGGATTTTTCCCCTGGACCCCCCTGGGGCTTAAGAGGTTGGAGTTTAAATCCCTAACTTCCTTTAAAAAACAGTCTGAAAAGTCACTACAGGCAGCAGCTGCATGAAACTGGTAATAGACAAAGCCCTATACTTACCCCTTTCCACAGTAAATATATTTTATATTTTTTCTTCTATTTCATTTCTGTTTTACAACTGTTTTATTTATTTTATTTTATTTTTTTGCTATTGATGATATCCTATGCATAGTACTGTGTTCCATCCGTCCGTCTTTCAATGTTATATGAGATACAAAAAGGTTTCCTATGTAAACAAGCCGAAAGGCTTTCTTGGATCTCCTTTTGGTTGACTGTGTAAAAGTGAACTGCACTGTCATGAAACTGTACCTTTTCCCATGGAAACCTCTAATAAAGTCTTCAATATATTATTTTTATTGTGCCTTTAGACTAGCACTAACTGAACATTATAGTTTGGCACTGCATTGAGTGAGTAAGTTGTGCGTATTGCTATTTGTGTTGTGACGTGACACTTATGAGTGTTGACTGTTTTTGGCACTTTATGTATACATTCTTCTTTTTATTGTGCCTTGCTCTTTCTTACTGTACACAACAGTACTATTATTTTTCATACTTCTCTGTAACTTGTAAACCTTATAACTGCTGTGCTGCCTCTGGGCGACTGATTTCCCCCCTTGGGATAATAAAGGTATCTATCTATTCTACATGTATCTATCCAGGGGTTTTCAAAGTGGGTGACGGGGCACCCTGGGGTGCCGTGACGGCAGTCCAGGGGTGCCGCGAGATAATTTGATAATATTTGGAATTTATTTGGACACTTGAAAAAATATTTTGTATCATTTTAAACTTGAAGTACAAAGTTATTTTCAGTCAGTTTTAACCCAAATGGCTGTTATCTCAACGTTTTCCTCGCAACATAATCACTAAAATATCGTCACTGTCGGGCAGAAACCTCGTTTCAAATGTGTACGTCTTTTGGTAAAGCAAAAGTCCTGCTTCATCATACAAGACCGTCGCACAAAACTAGTGAAAACAGCCGATCTACAAGCACGTGCTTGTAGATCTGCTGTTTTCACTAGTTTAGTAAATTCTTTAGATGATAAATACAAAATGAACGGTTTTGGACATACAAGGTTAGGTTTCCACCCGACAACAACGATATGTGCTATAAATATAAGGTGCTGGGAGTGAAAATTATAATGTAGGGGTGCCTCAGATTTTTTTTTTTAAATGCCCTGAGACAAAAAAGTTTGGGAACCCCTGATCTATCAATCGATGGATCCTCACCACTTGAAGCAGAGACAGGTACCCCAGTCCCACGTTGTCGTAGTTGACCTTGACGTTGGTCCAGTGGGCCTCCTGGGTGGCCTCCTTGAGGGCCATGCAGTCGCTGTAGTTGTTCACCTGGCTCATGGGGAACATCTCGTCCGTGGTGGTGTTGACGCAGCGGTAGAACTTGCCGGCGAACATGTTGACGCCCATGATGCTGAAGATGAGCCAGAAGATGAGGCACACCAGCAGCACGTTGAAGATGGCGGGGATGGCGCCGACCAGCGCGTTCACCACCACCTGCCCGGTAGGTGAATAGGGACGGGACGATGAAAGTTATGTAAGGGATAACGACTGGCTCCGCGGTCGTTCTCGAGAAATAGAAATACCGACAGCTTGATAACTCCCCGAGGCGAGGGGAGTTATCAGGCTGAAGGGATTTGTATTTCTCGAGAACCACCGAGGAGCCAGTCGTTATCCCGCTTATTACCCGGGTACTCAATAAAATGTATAATTTGACTCAAACAAACCAACAAACAAAGCAAAGTCTTTTATTGTTTACAGACTTCTGAAAGTATTCCACAAGTGTTTGCGCTGGGCGTCTCCCCAGCGCAAAACGGTCGCCTTGGAAACAAGTAAGTGCTGATCAAATAGAATCCATTTTCTGATACTGCGTCCTCTATTTCTAGCTTCAAATCAGAGATGTAAAAGAGTATTTGATCTTGAGTCAAGTCCGAGTCACGAGTCTTTGATCTCGAGTCACGAGTCGAGTCGAGTCTTTAGTGGGTCAGCCAGAGTCGAGTCACAAGTCTTTCATCACGAGTCACGAGTCGAGTCACGACTCACGAGTCACATAAATACCAAGTTAGCTGAAGTAAAATAGCTGATGATGAGCTAAACATGTGTGTTTTATTTCGCCGTTTTAATATTTTAATCTTACGACGAAAGGTCCATGCAGACGGCTGTGTCTGTGGCACCAGAGAGGAAAGAAGAAAGGAGAAGTAAAGGCCAATATTTGTCTGGCTTGTCATGCATTATAGTGCTTAAAATAAAGATTGTTCACGAGTCTTATGAGCTCGAGTCGAGTCAAGTCGAGTCTCGAGTCTTTGAGGGGCGAGTCCGAGTCGAGTCTCGAGTCTTTGAGGGGCGAGTCCGAGTCGAGAGACGAGTCTCCAAAAATGCGACTCGAGTTGACTCGAGTCGCGAGTCTTTAACTCGAGTCCCCATCTCTGCTTCAAATATTTTTAAAAACATTCTTGAGAGCAACGTTTATTTGTAAATGACGTTGTGTGTTTGTTTACATGGCTGACATGTTGGATACGGCACTAAATTCAGGCAGTGCAGCCTGAGTGCACCAGGTGCTCTGAGCCTTTGATTAGGCATCGGTCTGTTATAGAGCGCAGTGGTCTGTTATCAAGAAAAAACAGACCACTGATTTCAGTGACTGACCAATCACAATCAAGCATTCAACCAAGCAAAGACTTAAATGAATCGTGAAATCGCCCACCGTCATGCACTGGGATCAAGTCACTTTTTATTTGCCAAGCTGCATATCCGTTACCACTTAAACCCTCTATAATTGGTAAAACAGACCAGGAAATAACATATTTCTTGTTCTACCAATTCTCTTTGCCGAAGAATTGCCGATCTACAAGCTCACAACGCGTCGCAACCAGTTTGGCTTCATTTACCTTTCACCAGTGGTGTAAAGTAACGGAGCACATTTACTCAAGTACTGTACTTGAGTACAATTTTAGTATAGTTTTAACTTTTACTGAAGTACTTCCAATTTTCAGTACTTTTACTTCTACTATCGCGGTTCGTGGCCAATGAGAAAAGACTGCACTGGAATACATCACACAGTTCCATCATCAGTCTTCTCCAACTTCATCAACTTTTCAAATCAATCCATGCGCTATAATTGCATTAAAACAAAATGCCTTTGACAAAAAAAAATACCACTCAATGGTATTTATTGTGTAAGACTACCTATCAAGCAAATGACTAAATAGATTATCAGATCAAACTGAAATGAAATTAATGGAATCCAATGGGTTCCTCAAAAATCAAACAAATCGTCGTGGTCGGGTGGAAACCTTGTATGTCCAAAAACGTTTGTTTTGTATTTATCATTTTTAAGATAATTTAAACTAGTGAAAACAGCTGATCTACAAGCACACAACGCCTCGCGGTGCGAGGCGTTGTGTGCTTGTAGATCTGCTGTTTTCACTATGTTTGTGCAATGGCCTTGTATGATGAAGCAGTGCTTTACTTTGCGAAAAAAAAATTACACATTTGAAACTTGGAGATACGAGGTTTCTGCCCGACAGTGACAAAATCATGGTTTGGTTTTGGTTTGATCAGCAGTAATGTTGAGTATACTGTATACAGTAGACCTATATTGTGAGCCATAGTCAGTGAGAACCATGTCAGGCCATCGGTTAAAAGTCTATTATGGTCTTACCTTACCAGCCAAATGTTATATGCCACGCAGCCAGATGCAAGCATGCAGTCTGCAATCATGGTAAGGAAAAGCCAGTCGAGTTAGTATAATAATGCAATCTTTTGTCATTTGTAGAACAATGTTATGTAAGCAGATTATACAAATGTTATGGCACAGTATCAGTAGTACTGTACAGCAGTGGTTCCCCAACATTTTAACTCCAGACCCAAAAAGGAAATTAGACGTTTACCCAGGACCCAAACTAGCGAATATAGCAGATCTACAAGCTCATAACTTCTTAATTTAATATATATATTTAATATACTTAAAGTTGTACTATGTAACTTTTTTTATAAAACAAATCTTAAAATTCTCCTAACTATTAAATCACAAAAGTTTTAGAAGATCCGCGCCGTGAATTTCAGCCTGTAAAGCCTTCTCTATATGTAAACTGAGATCCTTGCCGTGGACCGGATCTCGCGCCAAAATTGCGTCATCACACTACCGGCCAATCACAGCGAGGGTTATACAACTGCCGGCCAATCACAGCGCATCTTGAAGTGGGGTCGCTATGGCAGCCATATTTGTTGTCGCCCGTTTGTACCATCCCTTCTCTAGGTAATTTCGCCTACCAGGCAGGGTGAAGGAGTCCGTATCTCTGGAATTACTGAACGCACAGGAACAAGGGACCCCTTAAAAGATAGATCTCAGCGAGGTGGAGGCAGACGCGGGGGTCTGAAGGTACGAAAAACGGACGAAAGACGCGGACGCGACCGCGGTTTGCTATAGGGCTAATGACCACTAGTTGGGCAACTTACACAGTATGGCTTTAACACTTATGTTGCTATGATTTTTTTCTCTTCAATGTCCCACGTTGCCATGGTTACCATAGACTTCCATGTAATTGCGCAATTGTGTAAAAAGTGCACGCCCATGCCTAGATGATGCACCACGTGTGTGCCCACTGTTCACAGCTTTCAAACAAAAAAATCCGCTTGGAAATCCGTTCAGGCATTCATGATTTATCAGCCATTATGTTTTCTTCAGATGTAAACAAACATGGCTGCCATGTTTGAAAGAATGGGTTGGTATGGGGGTTAAACATGCAATTTCGCGATCGCGATCATGCCTAATACATTTCTGGAGGTCCAAAAACATTTTTGAAAACTTTTTTTTTTTTTTTTTTCAAAAACGGCCCAAACTCGGGGTTGGCACAGTAGTCCAGTCATTTTAGGGTTAGACCTAGAACAAATTGCAATAGTAGCAAACTCAACTGATTTTGTATCCTCATTATGTCCTTAGTGAGGGAAAAAAAGTCCCAAGGAATCCCACCGGGGCAAAGTTTTGAAAACGACCTATCTACCTTCACTTACTATACACTACAATATAAAGGAAAAAATTACTGAAAGAAAATCTGCTTTAAGTGGGATGTGAGGGGTCTAACTAGGGGTTTGTCATCATGCTGAATCCATTGCAGGCATTTGTTTTGCACAAAAAACATTCTGTGGGCTAGAAATGGCCTTAGAAAACAATACACGTATGGGTGCGTTTTCATGTTAGTCGGAGGCCTTAGGGTTTTTTTTTTCTCGTGCTAATCAGTCTAAAAGTTCAAAATTTTGCACAGATGTAGCTCAGGGCATGCTCTAATGATTTAGCTAGGGCGCCCGAGTCTGCAACATTCGGGGTCGCCACAGCGGCCAAATCAAGTTGGGCTCCCATCGACTTTAGTGATGAAAAGTGATGAGTCATCACTTTTCAGAGTTTTGTTGGTGCTGTGGCGACCCCGAAGGTCGCAGACTCGGGCGCCCTAGCTAAATCATTAGAGCATGCCCTGAGCTACATCTGTGCAAAATTTTGAACTTTTAGACTGATTAGCACGAGAAAAAAAAAACCCTAAGGCCTCCGACTAACATGAAAACGCACCCATACGTGTATTGTTTTCTAAGGCCATTTCTAGCCCACAGAATGTTTTTTGTGCAAAACAAATGCAATGGATTCAGCATGATGACAAACCCCTAGTTTGACCCCTCACATCCCACTTAAAGCAGATTTTTTTTCAGTCATTTTTTCCTTTATATTGTAGTGTATAGTAAGTGAAGGTAGATAGGTCGTTTTCAAAACTTTGCCCCGGTGGGATTCCTTGGGACTTTTTTTCCCTCACTAAGGACATATTGAGGATACAAAATCAGTTGAGTTTGCTACTATTGCAATTTGTTCTAGGTTTGGACAAATTTTGGCCTAAAATGACTGGACTACAGCGGTAGTACCTTTTCAAACTCGGGAAACTCGGGGTTGGCACCACATGTGTTAATATATATTTTTTTTAATTTATGGAATTTCTTAAATGTGTTTGTTTGTTAATGTAAGCTATTAACACAAATACATTAAAATATATGTATTTTTTTAATGTAGGAAAATAAAATGGGATTTTCACAAAAGTCAAAAGTCATGACCCATAACAATGTGTTGATCCCACTGTTTGGGAAACAGTGATGTACAGTGTGTGCATAATATTATGCCAAAAGTTGGTTTCTAGCCAACTAACTTACCCTCATTCCTTCAAATCTTGAAAGTGCTCGGAGCGGCCTCAGGGCCCTCAGTGTTCTGAGAGATTTGATTGGTCCAAGGTCAGAGTAGCCCATCCAGTTGGCGACCAAGCTAATAATGGAGATCTGTGGAAGAATGAAAACACGTCCCATTTAAGGGCTGCAAAGGTCTTCACAAAGGAACTACTACTCCGGCAGTTAAGAGAATTAAGAATTTTAAATTGAATATTGGTCGTAAAGATTGGCCCGAACATCGAATATATTTGAATATTATTATTACATTATATCATATTTTCCCCCTATAGAGGGTATGTGCATGCATAAAGCGAATGGCAAATCGAGTGGCAAAGTGAGTGGCAAAGTGAATTTAATGTCGTTTAACGTCGTCTAATGCAATCAGATAGGACTATTCTGTTTGGATGTTTGGGCTGTCAAGGCCAGAAAGTCGTTTTTTTGCCACTCAGTAGGCGTTCCCACATAACTTCCTGGTTTGATGATGATGTCACGCGCATTCCCTCTATAGAAAATGACATGTTATTGTAAAAACAGGATATCAGTGGAAGAGGGACGCGGTCGCCTCTCGGATCCGATACAAATATTTTGTTTGCTTTTATAACTGGATACATTGTTTTTTTGTATTGTCCCTGTCAAATAAACATAATAATATTTTTATCTTCGAATATACATTTGTGTTCCCCATAATCGAGGATTATTCGGGATTCGAATATTAATTTACCAGCCCCCCCCATCGGGCAGTGAACTATAGTTGCATGGCTCAGGAGGAGGGAGAGCGGCTGCTCTGCAAATGGAAGGATGGCGGCTCCATCCTCATCTTCCCCTGGGTTTATGGACCCTGTCAAAATGTCCTTACAGGGTTTCCTCCACTGAGAATGTACGGCATGCGTTTGGGTGAATGTGATGCGTTATTGTAAAGCGCTTGACAAGATTCTATAATACCTTCTAAATCCTTCTTCTAAATCAGTGGTGCTCAAACTTTTTCATGCCAAGGACCCCCAAAATGACATGTATTTGGCCACGGACCCCCATCTCAAAATATGTTGTTACAGGGACCCCCCCCAGAAGCAAATATTTGAGTTACAAATGTTCGCTTTTAAAACGATACATTCAAAGATTTAATTAAAAAAAAACAAGATTTTTCAAAAATAGCAGATCTACAAGCTTGCAGCGCGGCACTCGGGGGCCTTTTCCACTTGCAAAGAAGCAGTTCTGGTTCTTTCTCCTGCCTATGGGATGAACCAGAGGTGAGCTTTTCCACCGAGAACCGGAGTTGGTTCGGAACCGTAAAAGTGGGTTCCGAACGGGAACCACAAAATCCTGGTTCCTCTGGTTCAATCTGGTGGAAACGCAAGCCGGTTCGCAAGAACGAACCAAGGTTCCAAGAAAGTTGAACCGGCACTGGTTCTGTAACCAAAAAGGCCCCTCGGTACTGCGCTGTGAGCTTGTATATCTGCTATATTTTAATAATTAAAGCATAAAATACTCTTAATGGGTTAATCAGGTTGCTTTGCAAGTGCATCGTTATTTTACTACACATGACTTGGGTTAAACTATATATAAAAGTAAAAACACACAAATAATTCCATGCGAAACTGAAAGCATTTTGTATTTAAACTAATGAACCAAACTCAAACTTAAACCGTAAACTGTAACAAAACACAGCATAAAAACTTACGCCCACAATGAAGAAGTCCAACCAACACCAGGCATTGGTGAAGTAGGTCTTGTAGCCATACGCCACCCACTTAAGGAGCATCTCAATGATGAAGACATAGGTGAAAACTTTATCGGCGTACTCGAGGATAATTTTGATCGTTCGCCGCCTCTCGATGTGTATGTCTTCAAACGCCTGGCAAAGGTAGTAGATGTTAAACCATAGATGTAAAAGACTTAGAAATCTCAGATGTATGGGAAAAAAAAGATGTGATTAGGCTCTATGCACAGTAGCCATATTGGAAATAAATTGGGTGTAATCTCCAAATACACAGCCATAGATTGGTCCCCTTGCGCGGCAGTTAGCAGATAATCTGCGCGGCACTAAAGTGCCGAGCGTTACAATTCCTCTGCCTTGGAGAACGATATTGTCCTGTAGTGTCATATCCATTTGAATGTTCTGGCTGAAAACGTGTATTTAGTCAAATATCTCCACTTTTCCACGAGCTTTCCACGCGGACGACTCTCCGACTGGGCGTGGGGCACGGAATGACTGCTTGACAGATTATATCAAAACTTCCTTTGGGAAGCACAAACGTACGGGGCACACAATCACGCAGGTGGTGTGATTAATTACCCCACGTCAATCACAACGCACCTGTCAATTGTGTGCCCCATACGTTTGTGCTTCCCAAAGGAAGTTATGATATATTCAGTCCAGCAGTCATTTCGAGCCCCTCGCCCGGTCGGAAAGTCGTCCGTGTGGAAAAGTGGAGATATTTGACTAAATACACATTTTCAGCCAGAACTTTCAAAGGGATATGACACTACAGGACAATATCGTTCTCCAAGGCTGAGGAATGAATTATTGGGTGTGTACACAAGCAACGCTCGCCACCGCGCAGATTCTCTGCTAACCGCCGCGCAAGGGGACCGATATATATATGGCTTTGGATTCATGGAATATTGACAAAGTCTATATGTAATGCTCACAGACATTCTAGGGCTAGTGTTACCAATGATACTAATGAAGGCTCTGTTCCATTTCGTGTAGCACGGTGGTTCTCAAACCTTTTATTTTCAAGGACCATCATAACTCAGAGAGTGGGAGTTCCATTTGTACGCTGTCAGAGTTACAGACCAATAAGGGGCCATTTGGAACCCCCTCGAGGACACTCTGAGACCCACTGGTGTAGCAGAGTGTCAACACCATGACTCTGTTTGACCAGAATGGAACGGGAGTCCCTTTTTTGCAGGTCTTTCAGTCCGAGTGTATCAAAAAAGCACCTTGGTTAATTGGAGACGACGGAGGCGCGCCGTCTCAGGCGACATTGAGCCAAGTTGCGAAGGTTGCATGAGCCGACTCCGCACCGTTAGAAGTTGTAAACCAGGGGGTCAGAATAGTCAATCAATCATCCCTCCGACTTTCGACATCTCCGCACAGCTTCCACGGGCGGATTTTGCCTTAACCGCAGTGCTTTTTTGATACACTCGGACTGAAGGAAAACGTCGACACAGAACTGCCACAGCGCCATACAATCTATACCACACGCTGCAAGAAAAAAACTCAGAACATCATTAAAGATAGCAGCCATCCTGTCCATTCCCTGTTCTCACTCCTCCCATCCAAAAAACGTTACCGGAGCATCAAATCGCACACCACTCGTTTCAGTAATAGTTTTTTGCCCAGGTCAGGTTGCTCAATGGAGGGTTGAAACATAGGTAAACATAGGCACTGTACGCACTTTTAAACTGTACACTGTTACACTGTATGGTATTGTATGTTGTGTTTGTTGGGATTTGTCTTGTGTGGCCCGCATGGTATGTGGGTCCACACTCTTGTCGGTCACTGTGACCATGTCTTTGTGTAATAAGGCTGAGAGTGCTCTTGGCACAAGCATTTCATTGTATCTGTGTGACAATAAACCTGAACCTGAAAGATCTGCAAAAAAGGGACTCCCAGAATGGAACAGAGCCTTAATCAGTATTATTGGTAACAGCTGTAACGGCTGCTGTGCATAGAACCTATTGCTCATTACTTATTCATGACTTGCTGACGGCACTCACAAGCGCTCCGCTGCTAAGGAGGATCATGAAGATGATGAAAGTCTCAAAGTAGTCGTGCTCCACGATGGTGAAGCACGTCCTCCGGAGGTTCCACCATTTCTTGCCGCGGCCCTGAGTGATGTCGGCGGTTAGACAAGGAAAGCGCGTCACGAAGTCTGAGGGGAGAGGGACGTCCACGTTAGCGGGTCATTTGACACTTTTGTTTAGCACTGCACTGTTAAGTAGTATTATATGTATTATCATAGGCCATTCTAGCCTCTTCTAGCAGGGGGTGCAAGACAGACTGGGTTCCGCTAGAAGTTGGGGGCATGCATGCAAGTGGCTAAATATGTCTTTTTAGACACAATAAGCCCATTCCCAAGATGCACCGTAATCTTTCATGGGCAGATGTGACTTATGGGGGCTGGTGTAAATAGTAACAAAGAAATTGTCAGCTTATTGTGTTTAAAAATACATGTTTCGCCACTTGTAAGCATGCACCCAACCACTGAAATCAAAATACAAAAATGGCTAAAACGATAGAACGCAGTAAATGAAAATATTTTAACACTCTGTTTTTCTTTTCTCTAATTACAATATAAAATATGAACCCTTGTTGTAAAAAACTAAAGTTGTCCTTTAAGTCGAATAAATCCACAGTTGATTTTGCCATAGTTTCAGTGGATGTTGTGGTAGTGGTCATACTGTCAGTGAAGCAGGACTCTGGTTCCACTGGCTCAGGCTCCTCCTCCTCCTCTTCCTCTGGTTCAGGCTCAGGAGGCTGGTAGTCCACGGTGCTGCACACCGAATAATCATCATCATCACCATCATCATCGTCCAACGCAGCCATCAGCTAGAAAGACAGGAATAAGTAGCTGAGCATCAGTGGTGAAAAAAGTATTTGCACTTTTTACATTAGGCCTAGAACACTAAAGGCCCATTCCCACTGGGCCAGATAACAGATAAAAAAATCTCTTTCTCCAGATTTATTTTTCCATTCAAAGTGGATGGTAGATACAGATAAAAAAAATAGCTGCCACAGATAAAAGTATCTGTGGCAAATATCTGTGGTAGATATTTTTTTTATCTGAATCTACCATCCACTTTGAATGGAAAAATATCTGGAGAAAGAGATTTTTTTATCTGTTATCTGGCCCAGTGGGAATGGGCCTTAACTCTGTGTGATTTTCAACCATACAATTATGTGTATTAGGTCTAATGTGGAATACTATAAATCTAGCAGTGAAGAAGGAACACTGAGAAAGAGTGTGTAGGGAAAGCATGGAAGGAAGACTGGTAACACATCCCCCACAAGCAGGGGTATGTGTTGTAAGTGTCTTGAACTGAGTCATTTAAGTTCATTTTTATGCAGATCTACAAGCTCACAACGTGTCGCATAATAAATGGAATTCTACAATTTACAATGTCGTGATGTGGATGGTGGACCCCAACCACTCAGCCCCAGTGTCACAGTTAAATGAATACAGTTCCTCTTGGCAGAGCTAGTTAGGTCATCAGACCAGGGTCATGCAGGTTAACTGGGTTTGCAGATCACTACCATATTCACTTGGACTGTATCTCTTTTCCCTGTACCTCCCTTTTTTATTGATTGGCTGAGCACTTAATTGAAAATGAATTAAAAAGGAAAAAAGCACAAAAAAAAAACACAGAATGCTTGTTTTCATTGTGGTCCTTTTGGGGAAGGGATGTATGAGGCCATAACACAATAACAAAAACTAAGAAAAAGAGACAAACAAAACACGAGAAATAAAATAGGTAGTCGTTCACACACAAGAGATAAAGACAAACAAAATCCAACAGAAAATGGTATTTCCACACTAAAGACATTACAAAAGGCCAGTTCACACCCTCGCAAGTACTGTAGTTGCAAGGAGTAGCAAGGTACTCACAAAACTTCTCTTACTCTACCAAGTATCACATGTCTACAGCAGGTTAATTTGACCATGACAATATGCACACTGAAACATATATAATATTTGTGAGGGGTGCTAACCACTCCCAATACGTGACTTTGCATGTAAGTCCATGTGTTTTTACTGATGTTGTACGTTTTCCAAGTGTTTTTCCAATGTATCATGTCATCAGCATTTGATCCCCCTGTGACGACCCCCCCTGGGTCTATCATCATCATCATCATCATCATCATCATCATCATCATCATCATCAGTGTGTGATTTTTTTTCTTTAGACAGAGCATTCGAACTCCTTTCTGCATTCACTCATGTTCATGCGATCTCAATGTGCGATGTGCGCATGCGCACAACTGCGTACAGTAACTACAGTCGGCATACAGCATACACAAAAATGTGCTTCGTTTTTTGCAGTTCTTTGCAGTCTGTGTACAGTCAGAAGGAGTCTCCTGTAGACTCTTCGGTGTGGAGGCACCTTTAGAATTCTCCTTGGGCAGACCCAGCCAGAACCATAGTCCGTGAGCCAGAGCCATATAGTCTGTGTCCCCAGTGTGGTAGGAAATAGCTCTGGTCCATAGCGTTAGTGGAGTTCTCCCTAACGCCATGTTCCTCTACCTCCGTATTCCTTGGCAAAACCGGAAAACCCCGCCGTCTGGTCCGAAAATAACAAAAACTGTTTGGCCCCTCATCAAACCAAAGGTATCAGTGGACAGTTGAAAGCTTACTCTACTTAGTGGACGCGGGCTGAGGCCCCCACCACAAGATTAAAATACATTTCTAGGGCAAAATGAAAAATATTCTACCGGATGGAGACTCCATTTCTTCTCGTTTTTCACTAATTGTCGTCGCCATCAAGGTGCCAACTCACTACTGCCGCGCAGGTCAGAGGACCGAATTACACAGAGCATTAGTCTCACTGGGTGTTATTCAACTCTGTGACGTTGGAAGCGCTGTTTCGTAAAAACCTGGAAGAGCGTCTCCATCTGGTGGAATATTTTTCATTTTGCCCTAGAAATGTATTTTAATCGTGTGGTGGGGGGCTCAGACCTCGTCCACTAAGTAGAGTAAGCTTTCAACTGTCCACTGATACCTTTGGTTTGATGAGGGGCGAAACAGTTTTTGTTATTTTCGGACCAGACGGCAGGGTTTTCCAGTTTTGCCAAGGAATACGGAGGTAGAGGAACATAGCGTTAGGGAGAACTCCACTAACGCTATGGACCAGAGCTAGGTAGGAAACTGCTTGGAGCAGTGCAGTAGTATTGGTCGGTGATACACACATGTCTGCACACACTAAGAACTGGACTTTCACAAACGCATACTCACCTCTGCACTGTGAGGAACAGTGCAGGACTGGAAAATTAGCTGGACAATTAGTTCCCTCACACGCACTTTCTCACTGCCCTGCAAGGAGTAGGGATGTCAACGATTAATCGAAAGTCGATTAATCGATCGATTAATCAATAATCGATTTTTAATATTTCATAATCGATATGAAATATTTTATGGCTTAGTTAGTTAGTTAGTTTCAACCAAAATATAGGCTAGTAATAGTATTAATGATAATAGTAAATGGCCATTGATTTATCATTCACACCAACAACAACTGTAAACTATAGTGTGTACTGTGTAGAGTGGAGGAGCACAGTGGATGCTGCCTGCTACACACACACCCCTCCCCCCGTCAATCAATCACACGTGTGATTGATTGTTTGGTGAACACCAATCTGGCTAGCCATTGTCAAAGAAAAGGGGAAAACAGCTCCCCTCTGTTTTGTAAGCATCAGAGAATCTGTTCTTGAGAGATTAGGTGAGCAGTACACTGACACACTATAAAGAAAGATGAAGAGTAGGCTACCAATTACCTGAAGAGCCATGTTGTACATAATGTAAATGTGCCCCATTCTGTAATTTGGTAACTGTCACTACCTTTACGACACAGGTGTTACATATATATTTCAATAGTTAAAGCACAAAATAATTCATAATAATGTGTTCCCAGTCTAAATGGGTTAAGGGGGTCCACAGTGAATCCTTGTACCCAGCACCCAGAATTTAGTGCGACACACCCCTGTCTGGATGACTTTTGACAGCATGCTTTAGAAAGGAGGGGAAGAAAGTGCACAAGCATGCGTACAAATTGGTTGGTATAGTTTTATCAGTGAAACTTTCATTCAGCATAGCTAATATTATTTTCAAGTGGGGAAAAAATGCGTTATAGATCATACTTAGCAGAGCAGCTAGTTTTGTCATGGTCCTAATAATAAATAAATTACAGTCAGGTTCTACGGTTTCTAGCTTCAAGAAAGAGTAAGCCATCTAACTGTCTGATGATTTATTTTATGCCCACATAAGGAGATCCCTGATGTCATCAATATTAAGCCCATATCTAACAGGACTTCATATGTGAATGCCCATATATGGAGGAAGACAGCCCATATCTGTGCGGCTGGTTCAGACAGGGCATAAAAGGGATGTACTATATACAGTACATGGATCAACTGGTCCGATAAACATCACTGGCCAGATGGCCAAGAACTGGCACAACCTCACCCTTTAGGGCAAGGCCGCATGTCGCTCTAGTATACTGTGCTCACCCCCCCATCCCTGGGCAAGGACTAGTAAACCATAACACAACAGAAAACAAAAGCCTCTCATCAGTGAACTTTGTGGTAATGTTGAGTGTATCCTACTCACTACGGTCCGAATGAATAGTCACTTGGAGTGATGGCATATCCAATTCAGCTGCTGCTTTGAAATAGAATTTCGTTGAGCCGTCATCCCATACTGTATGACATAGCATATCAGACCCGAGCCAAGGAATCAGGAAGCATGGTCTGTTGTTGCCTAATGCCTTCACATTCGGCACACTGTACTATACCATTCAATTAGATTCAGGTAAAAAGGAACCTGGAGATAACATTGTACTTTTATTTTGGTGGTGGAAAAAGTGCGCTCACTCTTTTACTTAAGTAAAACTATCTAGAAATACTTTGTTACAAGTAATCGAAATGTAGTACCAAAAGTAAAAGTACTCTTTATGCAGAATGTCCCATTTCAAGTTTTCAAATTAAATACAGGGTTCCCACACATTTTTACCAATTAATTTCCAAAACTTTTCCAGAATATTGAACCCAATTTCCAGGACTATATAACAATAATTCAGCTCAATAGCGAGTCGCTTACACCTATGCGCGATGCCCAAAGACAGGTAGTGTATGCCAGTGGTTCCCAACCTTTTCAGGCCGTGACCCCCGAAATAATCATATTGGAACTGGGGACCCCGGCACCCTGACGAGCACTAAGAGTAGAGGAATTTCGTATAACACGGTTTTCTTGTGAAAATAGCCGATCTACATGCTCACAACGCCTCGCATGTAGATCTGCTATTTTCACAATTTCTGCCTCTAATATTTGACAATTTGAATTTGAATTTGTCATTTCAGAGGTATTAACAAAATCAATAACCAAAGACAATGCATCGCTATTCTTTCCAGGACCTTCCAGGACCCTTGATCAATTCCAAAACCTTTCCAGTACTGGAAATATATTTTTTCTAATTTCAAAATATTTCCAGGAATTTCATGACCGTGGGAACCCTGTAAATAGCAGATCTACCAGCTCAAAATACGTAAATGTACTTTACACCACTGTGGTCCTATCATGTCAACGTACATTTCGACTCCTCTTACCTTGTGTTCTTCTTCTTTCTTGTTCTCCTCCTCTGGCAGTGCTTCTTTGTCGTCGTCGTCGTCGTCATCCTCATCCTCATCATCCTCATCTTCATCCACGTTTTCAAAGTCGGACTCTCCCTGGGCGATGGGAACAGCGAGCCCGAACTCCCCGTCCACCACGAAATACCCTGAAGGCCTGCCTTCAACCAAACAGTTACATATCCCGTCCGCCATTTTTAAATTCTCGCCAGTGTCCAAGTGGTTCATTTCAATGGCTTCCGTTTTGGGGTCCGCGCCGTCCGCGCAAGCGTCCTCCTGTGAGTCTTTGGGCTTTTTGCCCAGCGACTGCAGGACCAGTCCGACGATGAAGGCTTTAATCCAGTCGATGCCCCAGGTAATCCGGCCGATGGCTATCTGAAGATTGTTCATTTCCCCGTCGTCATCCCCCGCCGAGAGGTTGTCTCCGCTGAACGAGCTGAGCAGCAAGGCCAGGAAGAGGTTCAATACCTGAAGGAAAGATAAAGCACTGAGATGAGATGTTGGCAGCCACCGTTTTACACCTAAACAGCAAAGTCCTGATTGTCAATGATGATTGTAACTCTGAGAGGGAGTTTGGATCTTGTGAATTATTCTATTCTATTCTATTCTATTCTATGACACTTTTATTTATGTATAACACTAGTAAGACGCCTCAGGGCGACATGCGATTCTTGGCCATCTGGCCAGTGATGTATATTGGACCAGTTACCTGGGACCTACCTGGGGACTGCCCCATAGGTCGAACTCCAGTTGGGTCGAACAGCGTCGGCAGGTTAGATAATCACCCGCGAGCGTCGGCAAGTTAGATAATCACCCGCGTCACGGTTACTGAGGTTAGGTTTAGGGTTAGAGTTAGGCATAGTTTTACTGAGGTTAGGATTAGGATTTGGGTTAGAGTTTGGTGGTCGATCCAAAGGGTGTTCGACCTAATGACATGTTACCCAGTTACCCATATGGAGACTATACATTTTTTGTGCAAAACAAATGCTTGCATTGGATTCAGAATCCCGAAAAACTCCTAGTTTTACCCCTCACATGCTACTTAAAGCATATTTATTTTTTGTATTATTTTACTGTATAAAGTCTATGAGAGCCCAACTTTGATTGGCTCCCAAAAGTTTCCCAAGACAAATCTGCGATGTCCCTATAGCCAAAAATGTTCCATATGGCATGTTCTAACTGTGTGCCAAATGTCATGCTACTTTCATAAAGTGCACGATGTGTGCACGAAACGCTTGGACTAGTAACTAGTGTGTGCTATATGCTATTGATTACTGACTGTCAAAATGTACTTAAAGTACCAAAAGTACAAAATGTTTGAAAATAGCTAATAATAGCAGAATAGCTCACAACCCCGCTGCATTGTGAACTTGTAGATCGGCTATTTTCAAATAGCCAAGGTATAAAATAGGGCTAAAGTGGATTAATGTATGTTTTATAATAAGTAACTAGTGACTAAAGTTTTAAAATAATTGTAGTGGAGTAAAAGTACAACATTTGGATCCGAGATGTAGTGGAGTAGAAGTAAAAGTATTGGAAATACTCAAGTAAAGTACAAATACCTCAAAATTGTACAGTGCAGTAGTCCTACTTAAGTAAATCTACTCAGTTACTTTCCACCAGTGCCTGGATCTGCACCCCAAACTCCAGAGTGGCTCATGTACACAACGCATATCAAGTTGGCCGTGTGATGGGAACATCAATAAATATTATGTTGTCCGCCGCCTGCTGCAGAGGTGGCTATCTTTAGTGTCTAAAACCTGTTAGTCCATTTCTCGGTTCCTGTTTCCCAGGTTTAGAGGGAGATCACCGTTACATGGGCCTGGGGCAGGCTGATCTCATCAGGGGCGTCACCAGGGGTAGGAGAGTTGGACTGAGTTACCAGGGCCCAAGGTGGAGGGGCCCTAGTAACTTTAGCTATTGAAAAATAGCAGATATACAAGCTCACAGCGCGGCACCGAGTGCCGCGCTGCGAGCTTGCAGATCTGCTATTTTTGAAAAGTCGTGAAAATGTGCGCAAATCTTTGAATATATGTATTTTTTTTAGTGAACATTTGTAACAAAAATGCTGCTTCTGGGGGGTCCCTGGAACTAAATATTTTGAGATGGGGGGGGGGGTCCTTCACATGAAAAAGTTTGAGCATCACTGACATGGAAACATGTCAGGTTTCTTGGCACACATTATCATGATTTAAAAAAAATAGCAGATCTACAAGCTCGCAGCGCGGCACTCGGTGCCGCGCTGTGAGCTTGTATATCTGCTGTTTTTCAATAGTTAACATTCATGGGGGGCCCGCAGTGAATCCTTGTACCCAGGGCCCAGAATTTGGTGTGACGCCCCTGGATCTCATGCATTCCCCGGGCGAGAGCTGTGAATCAGTACGGGGCACAGAGAGAGAGAGAGACGGCTGAGTCGGACAAAAACCAAGCCCCAGGAAGTGGTGAGGAGGGTGGGAGTTGGACGGGGGGCAGCTAGAAGAAGAGCGAAAGCAGGGTCTCACAGGAAAGGCCAGTTAGTCAGCAGGGCATTCACGAATAGGGATTTTTAGGATTCGAATTATTCAACCTCAAAGTATTCGAATAGTCGAATATTCTACAGGAAATATAGATATATTTTTTCATAGCTTTCAAACTGGTCAATTTTCGGTCTATTAGTGACAGCTGCATTAGCTGGCTCTTCCTCCATCATGACATCGAGTCTGCCGGCTGGCCGCTGTTTTTCCCACTGGTAATTAGTTCCGGGAGACGAAACGTGACGCATGACATCAGTATAGACTAGAGCATTAACCATTAACCAATTCATCCACCATGGTCATTGACAACTCATTCATATGACTTCCTATCTAGCCAAGCTGTATAAACCACTAATAAATAATATTTATTTTTAAATGAAGAAATAAGCAAATATTTGACTTTGGTGAACAATGTCGAATATTGACTTTGATATTCGAATATTCTGTGAATGCCCTAGTAGTGGTGGAAAAAGTACTCAAATGCTGCCGGCTGATAAACTCTTTATGTGTTCAGCCAGCCAGCGGATTCTCCCAATAACCAATGACACACGTAGCTACAACCAATTGTCACTTCCTGAGTATTGGGACGGCTCACCCAATTGGACAGAGGGGGAAAACAGTGCTTCAAGCATAAACCGGGAGCCACATGCGACTCATGCCACCTTCACTTACTGCCGCCCGCAGGTAAATATTGAAATACTGGTATATTATTAACTGTTACAATTCCAAACATGCAGACATGAACCGCTTTAATTACTTCAGTCTCTATCAGTAGCTTAATGACTAGTATAAAAGAAAATCTTTTTTATGTCCAATGTATTTGTATTTAAGTTCATAACGTTAACATAATAGCTAAAATAACAGATCTACAAGCTCTAAACGCTTCGCACTGCGGTGTGTTTTGAGCTTGTAGATCAGCTCTCAGTCCCATTTCACTTTTTCAAATGTATATATATTTTTTAAATAGCAGATCTACATAAGCTCACGTGCCGTGAGCTTGTAACGGTAATAAACGGTTTTGGAAAGGATTTCCACCGACAGCGACAAAATATTGATAACGTTTTAAACTAGCTGTTGTAGGTGTGCAATTATCAAGGTTAAGCAATAATTGCCTATTTCTTGCCTAAAATGTAAAAATCCTTTACAAACAAGCTAGGGATGAGAATCAAGTGTCTGTTCTCTTCCCAATGTGCTCCCCAGCCGGGTGTAGCTAATCGCTTTGAGCTCTTGCCTGTGCACAACTCTTGCCAGGGTACAACTCATAACCTCAGACACACCCAATTAATTGCATTTCACGAATGCTCTTCGCTCAACACTGCTGGAGTGAATCAGAGGAGAATCTTGGGGGTCCTCAGAGTTACTACAGGGGGTCCTCCAAATCTTTGAGTGATATAAACTTTTTTTCTTCTTTTTTATATTAACCACTTGAACCCTAGTGTCCATATTCTGAGTACTTTAGCCAAAAATAGCCACACAAGAAGAAAAAAGACAAGATAAGTGGTGTGGAAATATATATATTATACTACAGGTAGTTCTTCTGACCAAGCAATTGGTTGAAATAGGCTGTCTAGCCGTGCTGAAATGAGCATGACAGCACACCTAGCCGTTAACACTTGGGAGGCCAAACTCGTTCAGGAACGAGTTAAGGCCACTAGGTGTCACCACGCCAAACTCGTCCCTGAACGAGACAACGAAGGGTTAACTGTACGTGCAGCTGCCTGCCCTCTGAATGACCCGAGTCCATACGTCACCCCGTAGCAGAGAGAGAGAGAGGGAGAGAGAGAAAATAGCTGAGGCTGGTTACATTGATTTCCATTCTACTCTGAAACATAAAAAGGGCTTTATCTCTGAATGAGGTGAAAAGAACGCCAGGGAAGCAGAGATCTGATTGTTTTCACGGCGACACTATAACGCGATGGTCGGCTCCCGTTTGGATTTTAGTTTTGCGAGCTTTTGTAAACAAAGGGATTATCTTCCCCAATCGTCAGTGGACACCCACGTGCACACGCACGAAGCTTCCGAGGCTCTTCAAAATAAAGCGTGAGTGAACGGCGGCAGCAGCAACAGCTAGAAATGTTATAAACCTGAGCAGCCCATGTGTTAATAGAAGTACATAGACGTATAGTAGCTAAATCTGGACGATGACCCAGTCATTAAATTAATGGTTAAGGAATGCAACAAAAACATAAAAATAACCATGAATTCAGAGAATATAATGGCCTCCTGTGTTAACTGTGCATAGCTGAATAGGATGGGGGAGGTCTACACACCTGTATTTTAAAATCAGTTATTATGGTGGTACTTGCAGAGACGGATTCTTTCTGAGGTGGTACTTAGTGTAAAAAAGTTGAGAACCACTGGTCTAGGGTAAGGTTTAGAGTTAGAATAGTTGAGGTTAGGCGTAAGGCGATATGGAATGAATGCAATGCCAACGCGACCTGTGAAGGATGGAATGAGAGAGAGAGACACATGAAAGCCACGACGATCGTGTGGCACTAGACTTGCGTGCGGCACTTTTGTTAGCTCATCCATTTCCTTTTCATCTCTATAAATAACCCCACAGGAAATGGTTTTGGCTCTCATCGCACATAATGAGACGGAAGTGATCAGCTGCATCATCTTCCATCCGCATGTCCTTGCCCTGTAGGGCCAAGATATGTCAGGGACCGTTCCAGATAGTTGCCGTTTGCTGTTGCTTATAATGTCAACTGAGACGCATACTGATAGATCCATAGAAATATAGAACATTACTGACATATTTGACAGCTTTGATAGTGGAAATAGCCGATCTACAATGCGATAAGACGCGTTGTGAGCTTGTAGATCTGCTATTTGCACAATTTTTTTTACATTTTTCAACATGGAAACGAATATGACGATCATGAAAAATATTTGCGATTATGTCAAATAATTACGATTAGACGATTATGTTGTAATAATTGTGACAGCACTAACTGTAAGGCCATCCAGTGGGAACGGGTTTATCCCCCAGCTGTCTGTCTGTCTGTCTGTCTGTCTGTCTGTCTGTCCTTGGCACCATTTAACTGGGGGGAGGGGAGGGGGGCATGATAACAAGATCCCCTGCAATTATAATGCTATAATCATTCAGATTATAGAGGGATTTGAGATAACACTTTGCCAGCTTTACAACTTAACAGTGGGGGCGAATGTTCGGCGACCGGCGTCGAAAGGCTGCCGTCTTTAGAATACGCGCACGCACTTCAGCAATTTAAATCCTGACCGAGCATCTTTTGATACACTCCAATACACGGTCCTATTTATAGGACCTCAGGTCTTTAGCAATTACAGTCATGGAAGGCAAGACATGAAACATGCTTTGCATTTGACCTATCATACGATACAGCCCTGCAACTGTTTTCGTCACTATGCGCTGGGAGACATAGTGAAGATGTATCCCGTTAACAAAACACAGGTTCAGACTCTTCTAGGCCTGATTAAAAGGGTGACATTTAACCCTGTATGGTTGAGGGTTAGGCTCGATATTTCAAAGTGGGTGACGGGGCACCCTGGGGTGCCGTGATGGCAGTCCAGTGGTGCCGCGAGATAATTTGATAGTATTTGGAATTTATTTGGACACTTAAAAACATATTTAGTATCATTTTACAAAGTACAAAGTTATTTTCAGTCAGTTCTAACCAAAATGGCTATTATCTCAACGCTTTCCTCCCAACATAATCACTAAAATATGGCATACCAGCATGTGCTTTTTCACATACTAAACTATGACCTTCGGTCGCAATAAGGTGTTGGGGGGGGGGGGATTATGAATATATTGTAGAGGTGCCTCGGATGTAAATAATATTTATAGGGGTGCCCTTAACCAAAAGAGTTTGGGAACCCTTGCTCTAACACAGTGTTTCTCAACCACTGTGCCTGGGGACCTTTGGTGTGCCCCTGAGAAGGGTCAAGTGTGCCCCTTGAAACTGCTTGTAAGCCAGTATTGTATTTATCATTTTAAAAATGATTTAAACTAGTGAAAACAGCCGTTGTGTGCTTGTAGATCTGCTGTTTTCACTACTGTTGTGCGACAGTCTTATATGATGAAGCAGGGCTTCATCATATAACGTACAAATTTGAAACTCGGAGATACAAGGTTTCTTCCCGACAGTGACGATATTTACACCCCCGTATTATGTCGGTGTGCCCATGGATTCTTGGAACATGAAAAGTGTGCCCATGCAGAAAAAAATGAGAAAATGTCTAACGGACATATTGATGTATGCAGGGGTGCCCGGACCAGACGTGATCAGCACTTACCACGAGGTTCCCGATGACCATGACCATCATGAACACGACCAGGCACATGCCGGCCCCCGCCACCTCCATGCAGTCCCACATGGTCTCGATCCACTCGCCGCAGAGGATGCGGAACACGATGAGGAAGGAGTGGAAGAAGTCGTTCATGTGCCAGCGCGGCAGCTCGCAGCTCTCGGCGATCTTGCACACGCAGTCCTTGTAGCTCTTGCCGAAGAGCTGCATGCCCACCACGGCGAAGATGAACACGATGATGGCCAGCACCAGCGTCAGGTTGCCCAGCGCGCCCACGGAGTTGCCGATGATCCTGAGCAGCATGTTGAGCGTGGGCCAGGACTTGGCCAGTTTGAAGACACGGAGCTGTCTCCATCATAGCAAGGCAAAGAAACACAGAGTTATGTCGTTGTCTTAAAGGTGATACACCATGAATTTTCACTTTTCCTATTTTAAAACCTTTTTTTGGGGTCCCACTAGCACTTTCTATCCTCACAAAGTCCCATTTCTGACCACTGTGTCTTTCTCTGTTTTTGGGAAGGCTGAGGTTAAAAGCTTTCCACGGGTTCTCAGAACAGGCTGTCCTGAATTGTTGCCGTCGCTGCCGTCAGCGACGGCCGTTTTTGAAGAAAGGGGTGGCGCAGATCAGGCCAAAGGTGGTACTGCAGCTGAAAATGCTCTGAGAGCCATTCAAAAATGAGAGAGGCTCTCTATTCAGGAGTGGTAATTTAGCCTCAAACCTTTTGAAAAACGTTTTTGGGACATAAACAATATGACATAAATACTTTTTAAATGCATGGTGTATCACCTTTAAAATGAGTGTCACACTAAAGTGTGTCACCTTATCCCACTGGGCGCGATAACGATAAAGATAACAATAAAAAATATAGTTTTCTTTTTAACACATGATTTAGTAACCCATGTTTTCACCCAGTGCCAATTGCCTATTGTAATCCGATATTATTGTGAAAATCCATTATCCTGGGGCGGAACATTTGCCAAAAAATAGCTGATCTACAAGCTCACAACGTGTCGCGTTTGAGACGCGTTGTGAGCTTGTAGATCAGCTATTTTTTGGCAAAGACGTTTGATAGAGAGTGAAAAAAAGACTGTATCAAGTACGTATATTATAAGTACCTTTTACCAATTATAGAGGGTTTAAGTGTTACCGGATATGCAGCTCGGCAAGTACAAGGTGAATTGATCCCGGTGAATGACGGAGGACGATATCACGATAGACTAAATCTCCACGATACGATTATCGTGAGTGTTTTTTTTATCACGATAAACGATAATATCGCTTAACGTCCCATCGCTATTGGTGTGTTGTAAAGCACGTTTCCTAGCTTTACCAGACGGAAGGAGCGCAGCACAGACAGGCCCTGGACGTTGGCCAGGCACAGCTCCACCAGGCTGAGGGTGACGATGATGCTGTCGAAGATGTTCCAGCCCACTTGGAAGTAGTAGTAGGGATCCATGGCGATCAGCTTGAAGAACATCTCCGCCGCAAAGATCCCGGTAAAAACCTAGAAGCAGGAAATACTCATTTACATGGAGCTGCACGGCGGAATCATTAGTGTTCATTTAATTCCTAGAGCATTGGTTCTCAGGGGACCCAGGGGTCCTTGAGGGAGGTCCAGGGGGTCCCCAGCTAAATGATAGATAGGAACCAAATGGACCCTTATGGGTCTGTAACTCAGAGAGTGTACAAATGAGACCAAATGGTTCCATTTGGTCCCATTTGTACACTCTCAGAGTTAAAGGGATATTTCACTTTAAAACAAAAATAAAAGTCATTTTATTGTCTAATCAGGCTTTTATGAACACCCTGAACAGTTTTTAATTTGCTTGATTCAATATTTTGATATTTGATGTAAATGTTACCAGGCCCTCCCTCCCCATACACACCCATTGTAACTTCAAACTCCATTTAACCATTAAAACACCCATTATATTTTCTATAATTTATTTTAAATAATGTTTCATTGTATTTAATTCTTTCCATTTTCCCAAAGAATTATTAGAAATAAATGAAAAAAGTTATCGAAAAAACACGGCCTGCTCATGTATTAGGAGGGTAGTATCTCGGCCGAGCCATGAGGCTCATAGGGCAGGAGCCTATCTCATGTTTCTGTAGCGTGAGGCAGCTTGATGTACAAGTACACCCACTGGACATGACGCTAGTATGTCGCAGGGACTTACCCCCAATCCAACCCTTGATGCTGAGTGCCAAGCAGGGAGGCACTGGGTCCCATTTTTTTCTTTGGTATGACCCGACCGGGGTTTGAACCCCGATCTCCCAGTCTCAGGGCGGACACTCAAACCACTAGCCCACTGAGCTGGTCATAATTTTCCCAAAGAAGAAATATATGAAAAAGGTTATCGAAAAACACGGCCTGCTCATGTATTAGGAGGGTAGTATGAGTCACCATAATAAAATAATGGGAGTTTACAATGGGTGTGTATGGGGAGAGGCCCTGGGGCTGGAGGGCCTGATAACATTTACATAAAATATCTAAATATTGAATCAAGCTAATTAAAATCTGTCCAGGGTGTTCATAAAGCCTGATTAGACCATAAAATGACCAAACGTTTTTTTTCCTCAAACTGAAATATCCCTTTAAATAAACATTGATTTTACAATATAAATCGGGGTCCCATAGAAATGCCATTGAATGCGGGTCCGTAGCCTAATGCATGTCAAACTGGGGGTCCTTGAAATTAAAATGGTTGAGTCTTTGGGGGTCATGAAAAAGAGAACCAGTGTCCTAGAGTGAACGTGTTTCGAGAGGCAATACATATTCACCAGGTTGCCGACGGAGAGCACGTTGTCAAACTCTTTGCTCATGGGATAGTGTTCCATGGCCATGAAGAGGGTGTTGAGCACAATGCAGATGGTGATGCCCAGGTCCACGAAGGGGTCCATCACCACAAAGAGCACCCACTTCTTGAAGACCACCCAGCGCACGCAGCAGTCCCACTTCAAGAAGAGGTCGGCGAACTTGTACCAGAGGGGCGGACAGGGCCTCTGGGACTCCTCCAGGTCTACACCTATAGACAAAGAGAAAAAGGTGGCATTTAGGAAGGGAATATCTTCAGAAATAGTGTCATATCCTGGAATGAATTCCTTACCAAAACATTTCTTCACCAATGTGTTTGTAAGGAATGTTTTTTTGTGCAAAAGAAAAGCTTGCAATGGATTCAGAATCATGAAAGAACCCTAGTTTGACCCCTCACATGCTACTTAAAGCATATTTATTTTGGTGTGTTTTATCCTGTATAGTTAAGTTAATGGGACCCCAACTTTCAGCAGCTGTAACGGATTCTCCTATAGGGAAACTGAATTTCAGTCTTTGTGGGATATGTTACTAGACACCTTTACAAACACATTGGCAAAGAACATTTTTGGTAAGGAATTTATTCCAGGACTTTTTAAGATATTCCCTTACTATATTGGACAAAATGAGCAGGGACGTGGAGAGAATGTTAGAGAGGCAGGGACTGAAATTTCTAAGAGCCTTTTGGTGAAAATGTAAAAAAGCTTGGAGGTTGCTATTTTCGGTGCTTGATACCACACTGAACTAAGCATGATCAAGTCAATACTGGAGATGTGGCGAAACGGCATGGATTTCTACAGAGAGGGCAATTCTTTCAACATAAGATCCTGCATTCAAGTTCAGGAGAGTTCGGACAAGGTGATTCTCTTGAAAGCTGCCTTCGGGTATGGCATGGAAAGAGGGGCATTTGCATTTCTTTCACCATAGTAAAAACTGCATGGTCTGGAGAGGGCACTTTTTACAGAAAGATAAAAGGCAGGGGCTCAAGCCCCCTTTGATGTCAATGAGTGCATATGCCTGACCTAAAGGCCTTAAAGTTAAAGGCATAAGAGCTGGTACTTTAAGACAATGAAAATAGAGCCCACAGTGTTCAGGCTTTTTACTGTGCTCTGCGAGCATTAGCTGTGAACAATCTGTAATTGACCATTTTCCTATTCTCAAGCTGCAAGCTTGTAACAATTTATATTCTGAAAATGTGTGTCTGAATATTTTTGATGCGATTCTACAAAGGTCTTCTAAATCCTTCTAAGGTTTTTGAAAAACGCATGTTTCTATGATCAGTGGTTCTCAAACCTTTTCATGTCAAGGACACCTAGAATTATATGTATTTGGCTGCCGACCCCCATCTCGAAATATTATGTATCAGGGACCCCCCAGAAGCAAATATTCGAGTTACAAATGTTCGCTTTAAAAAATATATCCACCTATTTCAGCAAGACTTTACTGTAGCATTATCTGAAGGACACTTCCGGTTAACAGCAGACATACAAGCTCACGTCGCGTCACAGATGCAACCGTTGTGAGCTTGTAGATCACACTCGCCTTCTGCGCAATGCACGATGGAAAGTTGTGGATATATTCAAAGATTTGCAAAGAGAAAAAGATGGTCTTGAACAAAATGAGGGAAATGAAACCCATGATAGCAAATGATCCATTATGGATAACAATTAAGACTGGCGTGGTTAGAGTGGCCTCGAAAATCCAATAACATCTATCACATGGGAATCATAGGAATCACGGGTCTTTCTTTTCTTTTTATATGGTGAGCCATGAATATGATGAACAGGCACTCTTTGATCTGTTATCAGGCCGATGTATTTTGGGCATGAAATTACAATTTCTTTCTATTTAAAGGTGATTTAAACAGTATTTATGTCATATTGTTTATGTCCCAAAAACGTTTTTCAAAAGGTTTGAGGCTAAATTACCACTCCTGAATAGAGAGCCTCTCATTTTTGAATGGCTCTCAGAGCATTTCAGCTGCAGTACCACCACCTTTGGCCTGAATCTGGATAGCCTGTTTTGAGAACCCGTGGGATACTTTTAACCTTCGCCTTCTCAAAAAAGACACAACGGTCAGAAATGGGACTTTGTGAGGATAGAAGGTGCTAGTGGGACCCCAAAAAAAGGTTTTAAAATAGGAAAAGTGAAATTTCATGGTGTATCACCTTTAACATTCTCCTTAGACGGTAAATTTGAACACTTTTACAACTAATCAATGTATTTTATTTCATGAATACGTAGGATAGGCATTCATAAGCTTTCAGCTTCAGCCTATTCCTTTTGATCACCTGAAACAATGATTATGTGGATGTATGACTTGTATAATGTATGCGAATTGATCAAATAAACTAAAACTAAACTAACCGTCTATTCACAGATTCAACAATCCTTTCGGAAGGAAGGAACCATGTCGAAGTGTGTTTTATTGGGTAAAGCATTGTGCTGGTAACCAATAAAACAGAGAAGGTGTTATAAAGAACGGCACATTATTGAGATAACTGTTGGTTATTGTAATCTTACATAGGCAATATAAAGTGGGTGACCATTAATTCTTTATAAGCATTCAGTGCAATATTTTGGACTGATATAAAATGAGTGCATATCACTAAAGACTGTGCAAGCCACTGTTATGTTAACAGGGATCTCTCTGACCAACACAAAGTGATTAAGGTCCCCCTCAATACATGTGTATCAGCCTTGAACAACGGAGCGCACAATGTTGACAGCTGCACGGTAAGCCAAGAAAGTACACCTCACGTTATTGCGTGGTCTGTTTGTACTCACTACTAAGCCTGGAGTATTTCCACAATCCCCTTAGGGACTTGACACTTGACACACACTCATGCCCGGTGGCTCCATCACAAAGCCCTGAATAATAGTGTCATCACTCCTTGCACATGTCCAGAAATATAATCGACTGGATGAGAAGCAGCCCCGTGGAGGCACATGTTTACACTCTCAGGGCTCTGTTTTCATTGCCTTAAGTACCAGCTCTTATGCAAAATGGTAAATGGTAAATGGTGCATTTATATAGCGCTTTTAATCCAAAGCGCTTTACATAGATTGTGCATTACATTCACCCATTCACTCACACATTCATACACCGGTGGCGGAGGAAGCCATGCAAGGCACCAACCTACTCACCGGAGGCAATTAGGGGTTCAGAGTCTTGCCCAAGGACCCTTCGACATTAACTCAGGGGGAGCCCGGATTCGAACTGGGAACCCTTCGGGATTTATACCCTTCTTGCTCTAATACCAGTTTCTCTACCCCTGAGCTATGCCTTGTCCATACTGTCTCCGACCACAGAACTTTTCTTCGGAGAGTTCAAACTTTCCGACGTGCAGCTTTCCTAACTCTAATTCGGGGTAATGCTTTTCAGAAGATGCGAGTGATGTCATTTAGTAGTTAAACCGGACCTTTCCGACGAAAAGTAAGTTCGGACAGGCCTTAAAGTTAAAGGCATAAGAGCTGGTACTTAACACATTGGGTGCCCCTAGATCTAGATGGAGCCAGAGTTATCCCCTCTGGATGCCCAGATCCACCACCATTGTATTGCACACGGCCCTGCTGCGTCAGTGCATGCGTAATGACGTCACTTGGTCACATGACCGTAGACAGGATGTTGTTGTGTAACATACTGTATGGGCCAGTGTAGATCATAGCTGTTGTTTGCCGATCAAAATTTGGTCATTTTGCCACAGTTGGCCACAGTTTTAGCCATAAAAAAATACATCAGAGATAAAGGGCTTTAAAGATGTGGAAATGCATTGGAGTATATGGAGAAAAACGGCCACGCGATGCTCTCAGCGTCCATTGGAAGCAACCCGCGGTGAATGGGCTACATCCAGGCGTAGCCCCGACCTTACGGTGAGATTTAAAGTTGTTACTGTAAATACAGTAAACGCGGCAAATGCGTTGTGGGCCTCCAGCGACATCAAAGAGTTTGACGCGTGGGCACCCGCTGAGTTAAGACAATGAAAATAGGGCCCACAGTGTTTATTTAATACAGAGGCTTTTTACTGTGCTCTGCGAGCATTAGCTGTGAACAATCTGTAATTGACCATTTTCCTATACTCAAGCTGTGAGCTAGTAACAATATTGTGAACATTTGTGCAAGTCTTTGAATATTTTTGACACGATTCTACAAAGGTTTTTGAAAAACGCATGTTTCTATGTCAGTGGTACTCAAACTTTTTCATGTCAAGGACACCTAGAATTATATGTATTTGGCCACCGACCCCCATCTCGAAATATTATGTATCAGGGACCCCCCCAGAAGCAAATATTTGAGTTACAAATGTTCACTTTAAAAATATATATATATTCAAAGATTTTCATGATTTTTTCAAAAATAGCAGATCTACAAGCCCGCAGTAGATCTGCTATTTCTTTAAGATCAGTACTTAAGTAAATGTACTCAGTTACTTTACACCACTGACCTTCAATGGCAGCCACTGAAAACACAGTGAGAGCACTCTTGGTTCTTTGTTTGAGACCTGGCCCCTCCACCTGAAGCACGCTGTGAACAGAGCCCAGTGACTGCTCCTTCACTTCATCGTCTGAGGGAGGCTGAAAGAGACATGTCGAAAAGATTACAAATGGCCAGTTGGCAGTACACTGGGCAATCAGTGCAAACAATTTCTGCCTCTAATATTTGACAATTTGGCCAATGTTTAATTTGTCATTTTAGAGGTATTAAAAAGTCCTTAAAGTTATACCATGTAAAAAAATAAAAATAAAACAAATCTTAAAATTGTCCTAACTGTTAAACCGCACCCACTCCGTTATTTTCAGCTTCTAAAGCCTTCTCTTTATATGTTTTCTATGATCCTTGCCGGGGTCCGGTTTTCGCGGAAAAATAGCGGCATCTGCATCATCTGTATACGTTGGCCAATCACATCGCGGATCATACACACATGATACACTACCGGCCAATCACAGCTTATCTGCCATGGTCTTCAGGAAGTAGCCTCGCTCAGTGTTTACCATGGTGAAGGATTCTTAACCTCTTAATCCCCAAATCCTGGACAGAAAACTACGTTCTACCATGCGTTCTACCCCTCCACGGATTTGTATCGGTCGCGGTGGTTTGCGGCGCCGCGGCGGTGGTCCGCGACGACTCCGGGCGAAACGGCCGAAAAAAGCAATAACGCTACTGACCACTAGTTTAGCAACTTACACAGTACATCTTTAAATTGTCACTTTAGAAATGTGTAGATATCCTCTATACACTTGGCTGTTGGTTTGTTCACTCAACAGTAAACAGTAAATACTGGACACGCCAAAATAATTTGGGGACCCCCCTGGGGGTGGCGACCCAGAGGTTGAGAACCACTGCCATAGACCACTGTTTCCCAAACATGGGGTCGGTACCCATTTGTGGGTCGCGGAAACATTTTTATGGGCCCCTTAATTTTTGGTTTCCAACATTTTGCTTTGAATTACTATTATTCAAAAAATATGTTAAAGAAAACATTCCCAAAAAAGCTCATGCATTAAAAAAAAAAACTTTTTTTTCCATGAAGAAATCAACAGAAAAATCTAAGAAATTCCATAAATTAGAACACAAATGTTTAAGAAGTAGTGAAAATAGCCAACAAGCTCAAAACGTGGCACGAAGCAAGCTAATAGATCTGCTATTTTCACTAGTTTGGGTCCCGGGAAAAGGTCTAATCTCTCTTTTGGGTCACAGGCTAAAACGTTTGCACTGTCATAGACCATGGGATACTTCCATGAACATCAGCTTGGCTCAGAACAGGTTAGAAGGCGAAATGTAAAAAAAAAGAAAAAGAAAAAAAAAGAAAGAAATCACACCTGTGTGAAGTGAGCAGTGTTCACTTCACACTTCACACTAGAAAATACTATTACTGAAGAATAGCACGCTAATAGTTTCGGGCAATATGTTGATATTATGGAACATTTTTGGCTATAGGGACATCGCAGATTTGTCTTGGGAAACTTGTGGGAGCCCATCAAAGTTGGGTTCAAATTAACTTTACTATAACTTTTACTGTATAGTCAATGAGACCCCAACTTTGATTGGCTTCCACAAGTTTCCCAAGACAAATCTGCGATGTCCCTATAGCCAAAAATGTTCCATATGGCATGTTCTAACTGTGTGCCAAATGTCATGCTTTTATAGTAAAGTGCATGATTTCTGCCCGAAACGCTCTGACTATAGGTACAGTATACAGTCAATCAGATACTTATTACACAGTCACGTATTGGAGTGGCTAGCACCTCTCAAAAAAAAGAAGGAAAAAAAATTCTAGAAGACGGAAAGTCTTAGGCTTAGGCCTTCAAGCACACTAACAACGAGCCAAGGATATAGTTAACATGTATTGCTTTTATTGTCTTCTAGGGCATAATGTTAAAATTTTAAAGGTTAAAAGACCTTTGCCTCTAAAATTTGGGCACCGTTTTCTACTCGATACGCCTGCCTAAATGTGAAAGAGTGGGTCCTTAGTTCCTACTGGCAGCGGTTTATCCATCTACAAACCTTTATTCTTTTTTTTTTCTTCTTTGAAGATCTTTATTTATTGTCAATATTCTTTATTTATTATTTCTCCTAAAAGATTTGTCATGCTCTAGCTCTAGCATACTATCACCTAGGCTAGAACAGTCGTTCCCAAACCTTTTTAGCTGGAGAAGCAAAAGAGAGATTAGACGTTAGTTTGCACAGGACACAAACTAGTGAAAGTAGCAGAACTACAAGCGCACGTGCCGCTTCGCACCGCGTTGCGAGCTTGTAGATCAGCTTTTTACTCATGGTATTTTAATAATATACACACATAATATATATATATATAAATATATATATATATTAATTCATGTTATTATTATTATTATTATGTTTTTTTAATGTAGGAATGTAGGAAATCTGAGACCCACTGATTGGGAAACAGTAAAGTAGAAGCTCCATTCAGCCTTCAACATATCCGAGAATAGCCAGGAAATGGTCTTATTCTTAATACGTTATAAAATATGTAAACCTTTTTCAAGTTTCACTTCAGGCTTGTAACGTCTGGGTCATGTCTGACGCTACAACCGCCGCAACAACGAACCAACCTGGGAGTTTGGGTCCTCTGTTTTTAGGTGGATCACCCTGTGTCTGACATTAAGAACACGGTTTCTCGAGGAAAAGCATGCAGTTATCATCCTTATTATCAAAACTTTGGCACAGCCATTTCTCCTTGGCATCTCTCACCTTGGAGCTTAAGATTTGACCAAGTTTTGAGCTTGGAAGTCAATGACACTCAAATTGGGTTGAAACATGCCTAAATATAGTCCTACTGTATGTCATAGATATGTCATAAATGACTGGGGTCAAAGACCTGACCAAATATGGAGTTCCACCAAGCCTAGTGGAGATACGCGTTCCACCAAGCCAACCTGTCTGTTGTTATTTCCCTGACAACATGGGTGTAGTGAAAAAGGCTTTTTGAGCAGTGCTAACCGCTCCAATACGTGGTTTTGTGTGTATGACCATGTGTTCTTCCAAGGGTTTTCCTACGGTAACAAATGCGTTTAATCATCTGCACCGCTCACTTCACACGGGTGTATTTTTTTCAATGGTCAGTACGTCAGTCTTTCCAGGAAGAAGAAAGCTCCCCCCCCTTTCTCTTTTTACTTGCGCCAGCAGACCGCGCAAATACTGCGTTCGGCTGCGTGTGTAGGTAGGTAGGTATGTTAGGTAGGTGGCCGTGTGTGTTTAAAGCCGAACCCAATCATCATTAACAGCCAATGAGGGACGAGCATTCCTGGTGATGCCAGTGGTGATGTCACTGGCACCGCCAAGTTGTCAGCACACCTCATGGCCTACTTGTGCACAACACCAAGTTGGCACCTCGACAGACTGCAGTAGGCTATATGTGCAGCAGCCATTTTGGAGAGAAGTTGGGTCTCTTCTCACTTCCTTCAAAGGTGTTACCAATGATGCTAATGAAGGCTCTGTTCCATTTCATGTAGCACAGTGGTTCTCAAACATTTTATTTCAAGGACTCCCATAACTCTGAGAGCATACAAATGGAACCAAATGGACCCGTGGGTCCATTTGTATGCACACCTTTCCATTTTGTATGCACACCTTTAAGGGGTCATGTGGAACCCCCAACTGGACCACACTTTCAAACAGTGTTTCCAGTGAGCCAACATGAACAGTATCAGCAACCTCACTCTGTTTGACCGGAATGGAACAGAGCCTTCATTAGAAGAAGCCCAACATCTCTCCAAAATGGCTGCTGTGCATATAGCCTGTTCTTGTTACTTGCGCAAGCAGAGCTCGCAAGTACTGCGATCGGCTGATTATTTATGTATGTCGGTGTCCTCTCTTGTTTAAGACAGTAGCCAATTCAGGGACCAGCATCTCTGGCAATGTCATCATTTACAGGCAATGAGGGACCAGTATTCCTGGTGATGCTAGTGGTGAGGTCACTGGCATCACCAGTGGTGAGCGCAACTCATGAACGTCTCTACGTCAATCCCAAAGAGGATTTAGACTAGCAGTTGTACCAGGTAGTCTCAGCATTTAGAATGGCAGTTGTACTACTAGACATTAGTCATAATGTATACGTTTTTATTTTCTTTTTTGGAAGCGGTGATGCCAGTGGTGAGCGCACCTCACGGCGCGCTCAGCTGGCGCACAATAGGCGGCCATCTATGGCCTACTTGTGCACAAGTCGCAATTTGGCACCTGGACAGAGTGCAGTTCTTGTTATAATCTTCTCACGGCCTTCGACACTAACAGCAGCACGCTGAGGGCCAGTCCGGCCACGCCCAGGCCGATCCCTCCCGCGATCGCCATGCCGAACAGGCCGTCCTTCTTCAGGCCCTCGTTTATGAGCCTCTCCATCTCCAGAGCCTGCCGGTTGGTCGGCTCGTTCCTCAGCAGAGCCCTGATGAACGTCAGGGCCTTCTCGTACTCCTTCAGCCGGTGGTTGGCGGCCGACAGGTAGAACAGGACGTCCCTGGGGTGGTCCTCCTCTCCGTTCTGGAGCAGCTCGTGCAACAGGGCGACGCCCTTCTTGACGTGGTCAGAGCATCTGCTCCTGATTAGATGCGTCGCGTATTCAAAGGTGGTGTCTGCGGACGCGGACCCTAGTTTTTGCACCTCAGCGTTGTATTTGTAGTCGACCTGTACGAGGTCCTCGGGAGCCACGTGGTCACCTATAACAGCCTCCATGGTTCTGGAAACCTGAGCAAGTCCGTTCTAGTTTTATATTAGCTAGGCTGTGATGTCAGTCACCTGTGACATCATAGACTAGACAAGAAATATAAATTCTGGGAAATTGACACTATTAGAGGTTTGCGCTCGCTTTTTCCCGTTTTATACTAGTAAGACACCTCAGGGCGAGGTCACGCCAATTCATGGCCATGGGACCAGTTACTCACTATATGGAGACCCCTGCATGATGTCAAAACATGCCCATATATGGGCATTACAAAATATGGGTATTCCCAGATATGTCCTTAATATTGATAACATAATATCCTTAATAATGTCCTTAATATTGATACGTATTAGTATTAGTAAAGCCAAGCAGGGCCTTGGCGAGTTAGGGCCTGCTGCCTGGGGATCTCCATATACAGTATGGGCATAATTGGGTAACCTAACAGGGCATCATCTGGGATTGCCCATACTGTATATGGACATATTATTTATTTTATCCTTTATTAATATATATCCATATACATATATGGACTTAATATTAACGTTTTCAGCCTGGGATTGATGACATCAGAAATCTCCATATATGGGCATAAAAGGGATTTTGTTTCTGGTAATGACCGTATATGGACTTTTTATTTTATTTTATCCTTTATTAATAATAATATGTATCCATATACATACAATATATGTTATGCCCATACATGGAGATCCCTATCTGAACCAGCCACACAGATATGGGCCATGCCTTTGCCATCTGGCCAGTGATATATATCAATGACATCAGGGATCTTCATATACTGTATGGGAATAAAAGGGATACCCATATATGGACTGTCACTGTGATATCACCTGTGATGTCACAGTGACAGTATGAATATCCAGGGTTTGATCTTTGATGAGGTGATGTCAAGTGATATCACTTCCTGTACGGAAGGAAGGAAGGACGGACAAGCTACGACATTTCTCATGGTATACTGTGACCTTCGGTTTCAATTAGTTATAGTAAGTGAAACTTAACCAATCATGGAGATTGGCCCTTTTATAGTCCGGTCGGCCAAAATGTCATGCGAAGCTCACCAATCTACCAATCCTCAAGCTTATCGGACATACCGGTATGCCCGTTTATGCCCATCTGTGCCCATCTGGCATATGCTATGCTACGGGCATAGACGGGCACTCTCGTGGCCCTTATATATGCCCCAATATTATGACGTGCCCCATAATCTAGGGCAGTTAGATAAATGGGGTCAAAGACCTGACCGAATATGGAGTTCCATCAAGCCTAGTGGAGATACGCGTTTCACCAAGCCAACCTGTCTGTTGTTATTTCCCTGACAACATGGGTGTGGTGAATAAAGGCTTTTTGAGCAGTGCTAACCGCTCCAATACGTGGTTTTGTGTGTATGACCATGTGTTCTTCCAAGGGTTTTCCCACGGTAACAAATGCGTAATAGTGGAAGGTACTGCTACGGGACTTGACCCCCCACATGTGACATCATGTGGATCTATCATCATCATCATCTGCACTGCTCACTTCACACGGGTGTGTTTTTTTTTCAATGGTCAGTACGTCAGTCTTTCCAGGAAGAAGCTCAGCCACCCCATAACCCCCTCCCTTCTCTTGTTACTTGCGCCAGCAGACCACGCAAGTACTGCGTTCGGCTGCGTGTGTAGGTAGGTAGCCGTGTGTGTTTAAAGCCGAACCCAATCATCATTAACAGCCAATGAGGGACGAGCATTCCTGGTGATGCCAGTGGTGATGTCACTGGCATCACCAAGTGGTGAGTGCACCTCATGGCGAGCTCTGCTGGCGCACAAGTATGGCCTACTTGTACACCAAGTTGGCACCTCGACAGACTGCAGTAGGCTATATATGCGCAGCAGCCATTTTGGAGAGAAGTTGGGTCTCTTCTCACTTCCTTCAAAGGTGTTACCAATGATGCTAATGAAGGCTCTGTTCCATTTCATGTAACACAGTGGTTCTCAAACCTTTTATTTCAAGGACTCCCACACACCTTTAAGGGGTCATTTGGAACCTGCAACTGGACCACACTTTCAAACAGTGTTTCCAGTGAGCCAACGTGAACAGTATCAGCACCCTCACTGTTTGACCGGAATGGAACAGAGCCTTCATTAGTATCATAGGTAACACCTGTGAAGGAAGAGGGAAGAAGCCCAACTTCTCTCCAAAATGGCTGCTGTGCATATAGCCTGTTCTTGTTACTTGCGCAAGCAGAGCTTGCAAGTACTGTGATCGGCTGGGTATGTATGTCGGTGTCCTCTCTTGTTTAATACAGTAGCCCAATCAGGGACCAGCATCTCTGGCAACGTCATCATTTACAGGCAATGAGGGACCAGTATTCCTGATGGCAGTGGTGATGTCATTGGCATCACCAGTGGTGATACCAGTGGTGAGCGCAACTCATGACGTCTCTACGTCAATCCCAAAGAGGATTTAGACTAGCAGTTAGTACCAGGTAGTCTCAGCATTTAGAATGGCAGATGTTTTTAGTTTATTTTTTTGGAAGCGGTGATGCCAGTGCTGAGCGCACCTCACGGCGCGCTCAGCTGGCGCACAACAGGCGGCCATCTATGGCCTACTTGTGCACAAGAGGCAATTTGGCACCTGGACAGAGTGCAGTTCTTGTTATAATCTTCTCACGGCCTTCGACACTAACAGCAACACGCTGAGGGCCAGTCCGGCCACGCCCAGGCCGATCCCTCCCGCGATCGCCATGCCGAACAGGCCGTCCTTCTTCAGGCCCTCGTTGATGAGCCTCTCCATCTCCAGAGCCTGCCGGTTGGTCGGCTCGTTCCTCAGCAGAGCCCTGATGAACGTCAGGGCCTTCTCGTACTCCTTCAGCCGGTGGTTGGCGGCCGACAGGTAGAACAGGATGTCCCTGGGGTTGTCCTCCTCTCCGTTCTGGAGCAGCTCGTGCAACAGGGCGACGCCCTTCTTGACGTGGTCAGAGCATCTGCTCCTGATTAGATGCGTCGCGTATTCAAAGGTGGTGTCTGCGGACGCGGACCCTAGTTTTTGCACCTCAGCGTTGTATTTGTAGTCAACCTGTACGAGGTCCTCGGGAGCCACGTGGTCACCTATAACAGCCTCCATGGTTCTGGTAAACCTGAGCAAGTCGTTCTTGTTTTATATTGGCTAGGCTGTGATGTCAGTCACCTGTGACATCATAGACTAGACAAAAAATATAAATTCTGGGAAATTTACATTACTAGAGGTAATTAGGTTTTCCCTAAAGGGCGAGGTCGCGCCAATTCATGGCCATCTGGCCAGTGATGTACATGGGACCAGTTACTCACTATATGGAGACCCCTGCATGATAGTCAACAATGTTATGTCAAAACATGCCCATATATGGGCATTACAAAATATGGGCATTCCCGGATATGTCCTTAATATTGATAACATAATATCCTTAATAATGTCCTTAATATTGATAATATAGGAATCTCCATATATGGGCATAAAACGTATTAGTAAAGCCAAGCAGGGCCTTGGTGAGTTAGGGCCTGGGTTTGATGCATCCATATATGGGCATAAGGGGGTAACCTAACAGACAGGGCATCATCTGGGAATGTCCATACTATATAAGGACATTTAATTTATTTTATCCTTTATTAATATATATATCCATATACATATATGGGCTTAATATTAACATTTTCGGCCTGGGATTGATGACATCATACATCTCCATATATGGGCATAAAAAGGATTGTGTTTCTGGGAATGACCATATATGGACTTATTTATCCTTTATTCATAATAATATGTATCCATATACATACAATATATTTTATGCCCATACATGGAGATCCCTATCTGGGAGATCTGCCATCTGGCCAGTGATATATATCAATGACATCAGGGATCTTCATATATGGGCATAAAAGGGATACCCATATATGGACTGTCACTGTGATATCACTTGTGATGTCACAGTGACAGTATGAATATCCAGGGTTTGATCTTTGATGAGGTGATGTCACGTGACATCACTTCCTGTACGGAAGGACGGAAGGACAAGCTACGACATTTCTCATGGTATACTGCGACCTTCGGTTGCAATTAGTTATAGTAAGTGAAACTTAACCAATCACGGAGATTGGCCCATTTATAGTCTGGTCGGCCAAAATGTCATGTGAAGCTCACCAATCTACCAATCCTCAAGCTTATCGGACATACCGGTATGCCCGTTTATGCCCATCTGTGCCCATCTGGCATATGCTATGCTACGGGCATAGACGGGCCCTCTCGTGGCCCTTATATATGCCTCAATATTATGACGTGCCCCATAATCTAGGGCAGTTTGAGTAGACACGCAGACAAGACACGCAGACACACACACACACACATACATACATTTGTATGGCCTATATCAGTGATACTCAAACTCCGGCCCGCGGGCCACTTCCGGCCCGCCGAGCAATTTTGACTGGCCCACCAGCTTAATGTCCTCGAAGTCACGCATCCAACAAGCTTTAAACTGAGCAGATTGGACTTTCCGTTCCAGAGATAATGGCCAAAACATCTTGAAAGCGACCATTGAAATCGCCGATTTTCGCCGATTTTTCTTTTCTTTTTTTTCTTTCTTTTTTTACCAGTGGCTCTGCCTGAGCATACCCAAAACGACATTGAATGCCTGCAAATTAAATGAAAGATAGATGTAGTGTAGCTCTACTTAACAACTCCATCATTAGCCATTTGGTAGCTAAAAAGTCTAGGAATCTATTTTAAGTATTGTTTGATTTTATTTTCCTTAGCCATAACTAAATCTGTTTTCACAAGTTTATTTTCTGTAAAAAGCCATTTGTGTTGAATGTGGGCCAAGTCATAAATAACATTGTGAAGCAATTGAATGAGAGATGTGCTCAGCTATCTTAAATGTTATCCCACTTGATAGCAGGCAGACAGATAGACAACAACCATTAGTTTGTTTTTGTGTTTTTGTGAAATATGCTTGCACAGAATTATTATAAAATAGAGAAATTACTTTGAAATTACTTTGATTACAAATAGTGTCATTGACAGAATATAAACGGAATTACAAGACATAAAATAAGGTGCATTGCACTTGTCTTAAGTTATGTGGAAATAAAGCAAATAAAAGAGAAGGTATCAAGTAATTTTATCAACTGGCCCGCGGCCCCTTGACATTTTTGTAATGTGGCCCACCGGTTCAGAAGTTTGAGTATCCCTGGCCTATATGTCCTACTTATGTGCCAGCAATATGTGCCAGAAATTGATATCCGGTCGTACTTATTGATGGTGACGTCACCAAGAATACTGGTCCCTCATTGGCTGTTGATGGTGACGATGACGTCATCACCCAGTTGGTGTCATCACTCCATATGAGTCAAACCGCTGAGATAATTTGTTTATGTTTGGAACACAGTTCTTATATGACGCCATATGAAAAATGTCTATGGGAATTCAGAATGGGGGGGGGGAAAACACGAACCAGGTAGGATGTGTAAATGATGTCAAACTTCGTTGCGCTATTGCATATCGTCGTTGTCGGGTGGAAACCTTGTATGTCCAAAACCGCTTGTTTTGTATTTATCATTTTGAAAATGATTTGAACTAGTGAAAACAGCCGATCTACAAGCACACAACGCCTCGCGGTGCGAGGCGTTGTGTGCTTGTAGATCTGCTGTTTTCACTACTTTTGTGCGACGGCCTTGTCTGATGAAGCAGGGCTTTACTTTGCATACTCTGTGTTTTTTTTCAAAGGTTTTCTCATTGGATGGCGTAAGCGCAGACAGACACACGGACATAGATTTCCATAATTTATAGATAAATAGAATAGAATAGAAGTTCTCGGACCTAGAGCAAAAGTGTTTTGCCTATAGCAACCACACTAATAATGTAGGTAGAATTCTCAGAATAATCCAGGTGCAAAATAGAGCCATATCTCCATTGTAACAAAATTATATATATTTTTTAGCTTTGCTAGCCGCTCCAACACGTGACTTTGTGTGTAACTAGAAATGCAGTTCCTGCAGAAACTGAAAATAATGCGCTCACTAAAGCGAGCCCACAATAAGTAATAAAGTAAATAAATTAAAGTGTCTGATACACTGTCCATGTGTATATGTACCGGTACGTCCCCTATTCGTATGTCCCTTTTTTGATTGGACAATATGGCCTCTGTGACATCATGTGGGTCTATGCATCATCATCATGCTATACAGTACTTATAGTCAGAGCGTTTCAGGCAAAAATTGTGCACTTTACAATAGAAGCATGAGATTTGGCACACAGTTAGAACATGCCATATGGAACATTTTTGGCTATAGGGGCATCGCAGATTTGTCTTGGGAAACTTGTGGGAGCCAATCAAAGTTGGGCTCTCATAGACTTTACTATATATAGAGTAAAATAATACAAAAAATAAATATGCTTTAAGTAGCATGTGAGGGGTCAAACTAGGTGTTTTTCGGGATTCCGAATCCAATGCAAGCATTTGTTTTGCACGAAAAACATTCCTTTCCAAGAAACGTCCGCCACAATTCTGTGAAAAGTGATGACTCATCACTAAATCATAGTTTTATTGCCAAATTATGGGTCAGTTTTTAGCTCAAGGAATGTTTTTCCTGCAAAACAAATGTTTGCATTGGATTCAGAATCCTGAAAAAAACATGCTACTTAAAGCATATTTATTTTTGTGTATTTTTTTACTCTATAGTAAAGTCTATGAGAGCCCAACTTTGATTGGCTCCCACAAGTTTCCCATGACAAATCTGCGATGCCCCTATAGCCAAAGTTGTTCCATATGGCATGTTCTAACTGTGTGCCAAATTCCATGCTTCTTCCATGCACGATTCCATCAAAATACTGCCCGAAACGCCTGGACTATTAGCATGCTACTCGAACCCACACTGTTTCTTCAGGAATGGTATTTTCTAGTTTGAAGTGGTGGGATTCTATTTATATGGCACGAAGTAGAGGTGCAACGATTAGTTGCCAACTAATTTAGTAATCGTAATCGAATCGGCAACTAATCGCTGCAATTTGTTTCAATACCGTGCGGGAATATAGGGTCAAGAACAAAAGATATGACTTGAATATTTATTTTTAAATGACCTATTTGAAAAGAGTGCTGTTACTCTTTAGCCTGACACATGTTTAGCGATTAATTAATCAAATTTATGCTATCAGAAAAAGGTATTTATTTTGTTTATTTGTCTTTTATTAGCAACCTAATCGGCAGCATGAGCCAAATGTAATAAATGATCTATTTATTTACTGAATAATTCATCTTGTTCATGTCAAATTCATGTATTTTTTTGTTAGAACATGTCCAAAAGAACCTCAAATCTAATTTATAAGCGCCAAAATCGATCGTTTAAATCAGTGTTTCTCAACCTTTTTGGGCACACTTTTCATGTCCCAAGAATCCATGGGCACACCAACATAATACGGGGGTGTAAATATCGTCACTGTCGGGAAGAAACCTTGTATCTCAAAGTTTCAAATGTGTACGTTTCTTCGCAAAGTAAAGCCCTGCTTCATCATACAAGGCTGTCGCACAACAGTAGTGAAAACAGCTGATTGTGCGAAACAGCTGACTGTGCCAACGCCTCGCGGTGCAAGGCATTGTGTGCTTAAAATCGTTTAAATCATTTTTTAAAAAATGATAAATACAATACTGGCTTTCAAGCAGTTTCAAGGGGCACACTTGACCCTTCTCAGGGGCACACCAAAGGCACAGTGGTTGAGAAACACTGGTTTAAATAATCAGCCGATTAATCGATTATGGAAATAATGGCTGCAGTTGCAGCCCTAGCAGGAAGGTGACAGACTGACCTCTCCCAGATTCATGGTAGGTGATCTGATGATCAGGCGCGGTACGACCCTCCCGCTGCAGTCCTTGGCGTCGTCATCCTCGTCGCCAAGGCTCCTCTCGTCGTCAGCCGTGTGATGGCTGGTGAGGGTCTTCTTACTGGTGAGAGTTGCCCGGCTCCCAGATACTTGGCCCTGTCAAACGTACATACCTCTCTTTACGCTCGGTCTCAAGTCCAACTGTTCTACTATGAACGATAACAAGCTACATTCAGGGGCGTCGCACCAAATTCTGGGCCCTGGGTACAAGGATTCACTTCAAATATTTTGTGCTTTAACTATGAAAAATAGCAGAGTGCCGCGCTGCGAGCTTGTAGATCTTAGCCTAGTTCCAGACCCTGAATCGTTAGCCACACCCCTTTACATTTTTTGTTTTGGCGATTCAGGTCTAGCATCGCTCTCATAAGAAGAGGCCTGCCTCGGTTGAAAATCCGATCGGCGAATCAGCGTTGTGAATCAGCGTCTTGTGATCAGCGTGGGTGGGGGTTTCCCAGAACTCATGTGTGTTTCCAAGTACACCAGCGCCGCCGCGATAAAATGCGGTAAATTGCGGTAAAATGCGATCGTATCGATCTCGCTATGAAACACCAGTAGCAGGCATTTTATGTTGTGTTTGATTACTAGTTCGTAGTGCTCCTATTCTGACTGTTTCTTTGGTTAGCAATTAGCACTAGCAAGCAACAGGCTAGCCACTAGCCAGCCACACTGAACCAATCGCTGAAGACTGCCTTTTTTTTGGCAACGCCCATCCCTGCAATCGCCTTCGGTGGAAGTGAGTTCAGACTGAATAATGGAGTGAAACGAAATGTCAATTCAGGCTGAGTGTCAGGCTATGTAGATCTGCTATTTTTGAAAAATCGCGAAAACTTGCAAGTCTTTGAATATTTCAAATCCTTTTTTTTTGGGAAAAACCTATGTTTCTATGTCAGAGATACTCAAACATTTTCATGCGAAGGACCCCCAAAATGACATGTATATTTGGCTACGGACCCCCATCTCAAAATATTTAGTTCCAGGGACCCCCCAGAAGCAAAATATGAGTTACACATGTTCACTTATATTCAAAGATTTGCACACATTTTCAAAAATAGCAGATATATACAAGCTCGCAGCGCGGCACTCGGTGCCGCGCTGTGAGCTTGTATATGTATATCTGCTATTTTTCAATAGCTAAAGCATAAAATAATTAAGGATCCTCCAACTTGGGCCCTACTAACTCAGTTGTATCTCCAAGTTTCAAATTTGAATGTTTTTTTTTTTTACGTAAAGCAAAGCCCTGCTTCATCACACAAGACTGTCGCAAAGGACTAGTGAAAATAGCAGATCTACAAGCACACAACGTGTGCTTGTAGATCTGCTATTTTCACTAGTTTAGATAATTCTTTTAAATGATGAATACAAAACGAACGGTTTTGGACATGCAAGGTTTTCACCCGACAACGACAATATGAGGATGTACCTGCTCCTGGTTCTTCAGCTGCTCCAACAACCGTTGGAACTCTTCCTCCTTCTCCCTGGCCTCTCTCAGCGTGGTGGCGTTCTGCTCGTCGTACGCCATGGCTACCACGGCCAGGATGAGGTTGATGAGGTAGAAGGAGCCCAGGAAGATGATCACCACAAAGAAGATCATGTATGTCTTTCCAGCTGCCCGAAGGATCTGGGGTTTTTTACAAAAAAATAAAAGCCAGGAAAACTGAGGAGGTCTAAGGTAAGATTCTGAAACGGCAAGATCGAGGCTCCTGAACCAATCAACCTATCGAAATGTGATGCTTTGGGAGTGAGAGCCGGTTACATTATAATACCCAGTACAGGTTGTGTTTAAAGGAGCAATAGTCAACTTTTTCTTGAAAAACGGATGCTAAAATAAAAATAATGTTTCGAAAATATTTTATAAAAATAAAAGTTTCATATATGTGTTTCTATTCAAAAATAACCACAAAAAGGCGTAAAACAATGATAAAATAATCATTTTGGCCATTGTCAGACTGCCACTTTGTTTACATTCTAGTCTATCCACGAGTTTCCTACGCCCCATAGTGCATTGCGCAAACGTCTGCATCGAGGTTCCGCCGCCGATTTACAAGCTCACAACGGGTTGCATCTGCGACGCGACGTGAGCTTGTATGTCTGCTGTTAAACCCGGAAGTTTGGTCCTGATAGTCTCCAGTAAACTCCCGCGGAAACTTGTGGATAGACTAGGATGTAAACAAAGTGTCGGCCCTACAATGAAAAAGTTGACTATAGCTCCTTTAATTAAACTGATTTAAAAGGTTAAGTATTTAAATAAATGTTTCAAAGTCATGAGAAATACTTGTATTTTTTCTTTGAAAGGCAGTGAAATAATTACTCTAGACAGAAGATGGCGAGGTGCTCTAGGGTATAGCATCAGAAGGTATAATTCAAAACGACACCAGTCAGAATCACCATGACGCGTCATCAGGTGAGGTTTTTAGTGCCTACAAGTAAAGCTGATCTCAGCAGGAAATGCCCAAACAAGGCATTTCCTGTGTACATGGTCTTTTAGTATGGGTTTGGTGTGGTTAAGCTCACAGTAAGGGGGGATGCATACTCCACTTTTAAGAGCCAAATTTATTTCGGTTCGTGGAGTCACAAAATCTCGGCGGCACCGAACAGCCATTCCCCGCCATTTAACAATACCTTCGTACTCTCCCCTGCCTCTGTCTCCATAGACTTCCATGTAATTCACGGATCATGCACACCCATGCCTAGATAATGCACCACATGTCTGCACATTGCTCACAGCTTTCAAACAAAAAAATCCGAATGGAAATCCGTTCAGGCATTCATGAGATATATTTTTTTTTCTTTTTTTTTTTCTCGGGATTATCGGGCCTGGCGGGGAAAGACATTGAAATAATCTCGGGACTATCGGGCCTGGCATGCAATGAGTTAATGACGGTAACACCCGCCCCCCAGAATCTCTGAATGACGTCGTATTGTAGTTTAGACAGAGCCGAACTGAAATAAATTCGGCTCTAAAGTGGAGTATGCATCAGCTGGGAGGGCGGGTAGCCAATGAGATTGTGTGGCCTCCAAACTCCCCAGATGTAGAACCTATAGCAATACGCACACAGTTTCAGGAGCCACAACCTTTTGAATGTGAACATCAGAGTAAAGCCCCATTTCCACTGCAGCTTTAGCACCACACTACACAACACTACACCGCACCACACCACACCACATAAAAATATCTTCATTTTCCGGTAAGAAACAAATTGACCCTTTTAACTGTGATTATAATACAATATAAATTTGTATTACAACTATCCTAATTATAATACACTATTATGGATTATAACTGTGATTATGATACACTATAAATGATTATAATGTATTACTATGATAATTATAATACACTATAATAGATTATAACAGTGATTATAATACAATAGACTCTATTATCATGCATTACAACTATATGCAGGTGGTCTAATTGAAAAGTCAGTGAGTGATCAGTCATTATGAAGTGTTTGGCCCTGTTTGGCCTAGCTCAGACCTACTCTGGATTGGATACTTTTTAGTACCACGTTTAGTACCACTTTCACACCACTCTACCCAGGTCCTTGTAGTGGAAAACCTGGCACAAGTGGGCGGTGCGGTGTGGTGTGGTGTGGTGTGGTGTGGTGTGGTGTGGTGTGGTGTGTGGTGTGGTGTGGTGTTGGGCCATGTCTGTGGAAAGGGGGCTCAAATGACCACAAAAGTAAAAATTAACAAATGATGGAAGTGCCAACCAGCTGAAAGACGTTTTCCCAGTAATCCTGAGTCATGAGTCTGAACAGGGCGAGGAAGGCCCAGCCAAAGGAGTCGAAGTTGGTGTAGCCATAATTGGGGTTGTTTCCGGCCTTCATGCACGTGAATCCTTCTGGGCACTTTCTGTCAACAACGTAGTGGGGAAGATTCAGTTTACACAGCAACCATCCCTACTCGCACATCACCAAGCTCTCCATTTACTCTGCACCAAATAACATCTAGGCTCATTTTCCTACTTTTATCGATCCCAAATGACTGTCCATGGGGTCTATTCGGCAGAAATGCCCCTGTCGCCCAGTTTCCCCAGCAGAACCCAGCAGCCCTCATAGCCCTTATTGAGTGGAGCCCATAAGCCTATCACTTTTACACTATTTGTTGCGGTCAAAAGTTTATTTTTTCATGAATTGTCATTACAAACACACCCACGCCTTGGTTGTCCCACGCGAGCCGCCACAGTGTCATATATCATGTTTTGGGGAGAACATTCTGCACAACTGCCAATCAAAGTGACTGTACTGGCCAATCACAGTGCGTCTTTTCCGGCACTTGGCAAAACACATAACAGCATAACATCTGTTTAGCAGAGTGTGGTGGCTCGTGTGGGACAACGATGGCATGGATGTGTGTACAATGACAACTAATAACAGATTGATAAAATTGACCGCAAAAGCGATAGGCTTATGGGCTCCACTCTGAGGGCTATGAGGGCTGCTGGGTTCTGCTGGAGAAACAGGGGCATTTCTGCCTAACAAGTAGACCCCATGGACAGTCATTTGGAATCAATATAAGAAAATGTGCCTAGATGTTAATTAGACCAAAGGGAGGATTTCTATCACAGGATTACCAGCATATATCACTAAAACTAGTGATATTCAAAACCTGCAGTGCAAAATTGAAATAGAATTGCATACCCAGCATCGGAACTGTTTCCACAAAGAAGAGCATCCAAACTGCCTTCTAAAAAATAGTGATTCTCTATAACCAAAGGAGAAGAGGAATTTAATTAAAATACATTACACTGGCCAAAAAATACACAGCTCACGATGTATATCCACCCATTTAGCCCTAGAATTATTGAATGCTTTAACCAGTGAAAAATAGCAGATATACAAGCTGCGAGCTTGTAGATCTGCTATTTTTGAAAAAGTCGTGAAAATGTGTGCAAATCTTTGAATATATGCCTTAATAAAGTGAACGTTTGTAACTCAAAATTTTCTTCTGGGTGGTCCCTGGCTGGAACTAGATATTTTGAGATGGGGGTCCGTGGCCAAATAAATATCATTTTGAGGGTCCTTCACATGAAAAGGTTTGAGAACCACTGACATAGTAGTCTCTCAAGAACAGACTAACTGAGCTCCAGTTAAGTGAAAAGGACATTTACTTTGACGATGGCGAGCCAGATTGCTGACATAGAAACATAGGTTTTTCAAAAAATCTTAGAGGGATTCAAAAGACACTCCTAGAATCGGGTCAAAATTCTAATTTTCACGATTTTTCAAAAATAGCAGATCTACAAGCTCGCAGCGCGGCACTCGGTGCCGCGCAGCGAGCTTGTATGTCTGCTATTTTTCAATAGTTAAAGCATAAAATAATGATACACAATAATAGTGTACCCGTTCTGAATGGGTTAAACCTACCGCTGTCATCGATGTATTCCTTAAAATCAAAAGTGCTGTTGGAATATGTGGTACTGTTGAAATCCGTCGTGCCGTTGAACGCCATGTTGTCGTTGAAGATGAAGGTGGAGTTTGTGGTTTCGTTGGTGGAGATGGGCCATCGAACACACTTGTGCCGTAGATTCCCCATGAAAAGCTGAAGGCCGATGAGGGCAAAGACCGCCAGGGCAAACACGGTAAGAATCATCACATCCACCATTTTCTTCACTGACTGGATCAGGGCACCCACGATGGTTTTCAAACCTGCACAAAAACAAGCAATTAGGGGTGCAAAATATCTAACCGAATACAAGGGGCTGTCACGATCATGGCATTTTACATGACGATTAATTGTCAGTCAAATAATTGCGATTAACAATTTAATTGTGTATTTGTCGTTGACAATTACATTTCTGTTTGGCTTTTAGGCTTTGACGTTGCACATGACGCATAATTTGAATATCTCTGCTGTCGGGTCGAAACCCCGCAACTCCAAAATGTTCATTTTCAGTAAAATGAGCTCAAGTGGAGTTAGGAGGTTTTGACCGAAGGGCTTTTTACTACTTTTCATTGGTTCAATATTATTTTAACCAACACTCAGGGTGTTCAATAGCCCTGATTTATGCCAAAAAATCGAAAACCTCAAAAATGGAGTTAAGAGGTTTTGGCCAGACAGTGACGATATACAAAGAAATTACTGACATATTTGAACATTTCATAATTAAAAAAGAACATTGATAGTGGAAAAGCTTGTAGATCTGCTATTTCCACTACTTTTTGAAAGTGTTTGTAACTATATTAACATTTCTCAACATGGAAACATGGAAACGATTATGACGATTATGCAATATAAATTGCGATTACCTCAAATAATTGTGATTAGACGATTATATAATAATTGTGACAGCCCTACCGAATACCGAACCGAATAACCCTGTACCGAACCTGTTATGAACCATTTTTTGTTTTTTTTATTGCAGAACTAAAATACACCAGGAGTTTAACACCAACATATTAAGCTGGCGTACTTTACCCATCCACAACAATACCACTCCACATCCACATTCCCCTGGAACCTCCTCAAGGACCCCTAGGTGTCCGCAAAGCCCATTTAGAGAACCACTACCCTAGAGGTTGGGTACTGTATTGTTCAAAGTTAAAAAATAAATACAAAAAATACGTAGTTATAAAAATAAATTTATAAATCAAGGAAATTTCTGTTTATTTTTTGTATCGAACCGTGACACCCATAGGCGATTCTAGCCTGTTCCAGCAGGGGGTGCACGACCTCTATTACCTCACGCACGCGCGCGCAGCGCGCGTGCACGACGCTCGCGTGCGCGCGAAGAGCGCGCGCGAAAGAAATTGCGGATATTAGCGGTTTTGTAATGTTGTTTTAGCGGATTTCTGCAGTTAATTTTGTACCCAAATGTAACACAATATAAACAAAAAAAGTGTAAAACAGGTGCTTCTTTTTCTAGACACCATGAGCATATGTCTATCTATAGGATTTATTTACTTATTTTGCAGACAGAGGCAGCACAGCCAGGACATATAAAGCCAAACATCAAGTTAATCATCATTGCTTGCTGTTCACTTTAAACTCCAGCAGCCCCAAACACTTCTTTCTCTCACACTCACTCACACCGCAGCGCAGCATGACCACCGCATTGCCTCGCATGTCAACAGACACAAACCGACACAAAAAATGCAGACAAGGTCCCAATACTAGCCTACAATACTAGATGAAAGCACCGCTCCTTATCCACACACACACACACACACACACACACACACACACACACACACACACACACACACACACACACACACACACACACACACACACACACACACACACACACACACACACACACACACACACACACACACACACACACACACACACACACACACACACACACACACACACACACACACACACACACACACACACACACACACACACACACACACACACAGAGAGAGAGAAACAGCTTGCTTGCTGTGGACGAACCGGGGCCCCGGTCTCAGGCAACGGCGAGCCTTCCACAGTGATGTCGGTGGCTGGATCACTGCTGCTGCAAGCTCCGTCCAACTCCTCTGGTTCGCGTTCATTAGCATTACTGTCAGTGTCGAGTGAACCCGTGTTCACATTTCCTGATGATGAATTATCGGTTGTGGCACTGGGTTTGCTCTTTTTTATAAATAATTGGTCAATTGTCTTTATATTTATAGTTCGTTTCGCCATTATTGCTGCTCTGCTGCTGTATCCATATTGTTTTAGGCGGGCGGAAACAGATAAGGAAATCAAGGAATTGTGGGTCATCATATCAGAGAGTCACACAGCCAGCCAGCACAGGTGTTAATCTCACAGCCCACCCACAGTGCCTGCCAAGTCTGCCAACAGCGCCGCCGCCAAGCAAGCTGATAGGTCTTACATTGCAAGCAAGCAAGCTGAAATAATTATTATTATTAATTATAAAATAAAGTTACATTACAAAAAAAAAAAAAAAAAAAATCAAAATGGCCGCCTGGCGGCCAGGGGGTGCACGTGCACCCTAGGACACCCCTTAAAATCGCCTATCGAACCGAACCATACATTTTGTAAACCGTTGTACCCTTAAGATATACTGTATATCAGCTCTTCAGCCCAGAATAAATCAGACAGAAAATAAATGCACAAGCAACCGAGCTCTAGATTGTAATTAGAAGCATTACTTACCAGGAATCACAGTGATTGTTTTAAGGGCTCGAAGTACACGAAATGTCCTGAGGGCTGACACGTTGCCAAGGTCGACAAACTCTGTGACGTATCTGAGGAAAGACATCCACAAGAAACCCAAGCCATTAGTCTGAGGGAGCAGAGGTATTGTAAATACGGTAGGTCGCATTGAAATACCTGAACTCCTAGTAATATCAACAAATAAATGAAAAATAGAAATGTATAAACAATCCATTTTGGATCGGTACCCATGTTTTATTTTGAATATGCTTGAGAGGTCTGGCATGTGTGATGATAATGTTCATGCAGTGCTTGGTAAACATAAACTAAGCACAAAAAGAAAGGAAACTTGACTTCGGTCCATTATATCTCCCCTTTAATAATACCCAAAAATTCTAATAATACCAAAAAATAATACCAAAAAAAAACAGCCAAACACGCTTGTGTTGCTCATTCCACGAATGCCAGATCCTTACAGTCTGTACCTTGTTGTAAAGGTGACAAATCAAAAATAACAATGATATCAAACACAATACCATTTGGCATAATTAAAGGGGAGATATAATGGACTGAATGTTGGCAAATTTTGGGTCGGCGCTACCCACACGTTTGGCTGTGGTGCTCATTCCACGAATGCCCGATGCTTACACACTGTACCTCCTTGTAAAGGTGACGAATCAACAATAAAAATTATATAAAAAACAATGCAAATTGGTATTATTAAAGGGGAGATATGATGGACCGAAGTCAAGTTTCCTTTCTTTTTGTGCTGAGTTTATAAGGCCAGCAGCAAACACAAGGGATAATGTCCAAGATAAGAACAACGGCTGTTGTAATAGATAGCATAATACAATCCTTGTCTGATATGAGTGTGCCTCAATACTTACGCCATGCTGATCACCATGAAATCCAGCCAATTCCATGGATCTCGAAGGAATGTAAAAGACCCAACACAGAAACCTCTGGACAACACTTTGACCGTTGCCTCAAAGGTATATATACCAGTAAAAACATACCTGTGGAAACAGTTAACCATCAGTTCACCAATTGTCAAGCACAGCACAGGCTCTCACGATTACGTCATTTTACGAGACGATTAATTGTCACACCAATTAATTGTGTTTTTTTCACTGAACACTGGAGCATATGAATAAAAAATGACATTTCTGATTGGCTTGGAAGTTGCACAGGGCAAATATGACAAATAACCTAAAAATACATTCATAGTGGACATAGCCGATCTACAAGCTCACAACGCATCGCGATGCAATGCGTTGTGAGCTTGTAGATCTGCTATCTCCACTACTTTTTGAAAGCGTTTCAAACTATATGAACATTCCTGAACATGTAAATGATTATGACGATTATGAGAAATGATTGTGATTACCTCAAATAATTGCGTTTTGACGATTATGTCATAATTGTGACAGGCCTAACACAAGTACAAAGTACATTTTCAAATCACACACACGCACGTGTGCACACACACACACACACGCACACACACACACACACACACACACACACACACACGCACGCACACACACACACACGCACACACACGCACACGCACGTGTATATACTCACTCGACAGTTTTACTCCATGCTGGTGGGTTGCTCATCGTCATAAATACACAGTTCGACAGAATAGTTATCATAATGAACATGCTAAATAATTTGATTGGGGGGGTTAAGGAAAATGTTTCATTTGTCGTTAAACAGAAATGTCTTCTAACTGGCTCTTTATCACTTGCCATCCACGGCACCACAAGGCACAGCACATCATTTATATTGTTAAACATAAAAATGTCAAGCTTTCTGCAAACGTGTTCAGTGTCACCAGTTAGTGTAAATGCCAACATGTGCCTAAGCCAGTGTTTCTCAAACTTTCAAATGTCAAGGTCTCCCCTTAACTCTGACAGTGTACAAATGGAACCAAATCAACCCGTCAGGGTTCATTTGGTTCCATTTGGTTTCATTTGGCTCCTTTTCACCTGTTATGAAACCAAGGGACACTTTTTTTTTTTTTTTGACGGTCAAGTAGAGGTCAAGTGATCAACTCGATCAAAACAGTTGGACAAAATGTCTGAATGTTCTTTCTCAACACTACTGATATCCTTCATGCGGCACACTACAGTATAATGACAGGAACAAATAAACACGCAGCTGTGACTCTTGCCTACCTTTACATTACCTCTTTTTCACTTCTGCATAATATGACACATTGTTTAAGTGTTCCTACACTCACATTGGCTTTTCTTAGCTTTTAAAAAGCAATCTTTATCTGTGATTCTGTATTAATTCAGTGGGGCGTGGCAATGATACAATGGGGCTCAGGTGATATCAATAGAATAGCTTGGAGCAGCTCATATTAAAAAAGAAACAGAATAAATGTACAGTATGTGACCAGTCGTTGTCGGGTGGAAACCTTGTATGTCCAAAACCGTTTGTTTTGTATTTATCATTTTTAAAAGGATTAAAACTAGTGAAAACAGCCGATCTACAAGCACTGTGTGTGCTTGTAGATCAGCTGTTTTCACTACTTTTGTGCGATGGCCTTGTATGATGAAGCTTTACTTAAAAAATTACAAATTTGAAACTTGGACATATGAAGTTTCTGCCCGACAGTGACGATATGTTTGTTCACATAAATTAATAATAATTTGTGTGAACAACACGGAGAACCTTGTACCTCTGATCAAATCCCTCGTCCCGCATTTTGCTTTGCTTTGCATAAGAACACCAACAGAGTAAAAAAAGGATATGAATGTATGAGAATTTTAATGGCTCCTCTTCTAACTAAATTAAACGGAGTCAGGCAGTAGCAAGCCGATTCAGCGTTGAACCTGTAGATTGTGTTTCCTTTCGTGATCACAATGAATGTCTGAAAAACAAACAAACACAAAAGAGACACAACAGTATGCGTTTCCACTCGTGTCATTGAGCTATCGATAATCAGAAAATGTTATGTTGCAATAGATTATTGGTAATCACCTTGAAATACTACACTGGTTCTCAAACTGTGAGACATGCATTTCAGTTATGTCAGCGGTCCCCAAACCTTTCCATGCCAAGGACCCCCAAATAGCCATAGCCTCTGTCTGTCTGCGGCCCCCATATTGTGAAATGGCTAAAGAAAAACACACGAAAGTAGCAGATCTAGAGTATAAAGGGATATTTCACTTTCAAAAAAACTTTTTGTCATTTTATCGTCTAATCAGGCTTTTGGGAACACCCAGGACAGTTTTTGAATTTCTTCATTCAGTATTTAGATATTTGATATTCATTTCCCCCCATTTTCCCCCTTCCAGGACCTTCCTATACAAACCCATTATAACTTCAAACTCCATTTTAACCATGATAGATTCAATGAAAACAACTGTCCTTTTTTTCTGGTGACTCCCTCCGAATACGTGTTTTTTCGATAACCTTTTTAATTTATGTTTTATAATCTTTTATTGTGTTGAATAATTTTCATTTCCCCCAAAAATTCTCGTCTTCTATAACTTAAGCTCACAATACGTCGCATAATGACATGCCCAGATTAGGGACACCAGGTTTAAAATAGGGCTGTCACGATTACAAATTTAACTTGGCAATGAATTGTCACACAATTAATTGTGATTAACAATGTAATTGTTTTTGGGCATTTGAACATTATGAATGCAACTTTAACTAAACAAAGTAATTACTGACATTTAATTATTTCATACTGTAAAAAAAATTGAAATAGCTGATTTACAAGATTATTCTGCTTAGTCTGCTATTTATGCTATTTTTGAAAAAAAGAATATTGCAATTATCTGACATAATTGCGATTAGACGATTATTATGTAATAATTGTGACAGGCCTATTAGTTGAAAGTGGTTGAAAGTGAATTTCATTCCTTTCAGTTGAAAACCACTGAGTTATGCAATCATAGCCACCGCATGAGTAGACACTGCAGGCATCCATGATGAACTAACGGAAAGTCAAGCGATCTATCTTTCTGAGTTACGGTATGCAGGCAGTATAAACATAGAATAGCATAAGCTAGTTATGGGGTATGCACAACAATGTGCACTGTGTGTCCGTTAGATCATGAGTGATTCGTTCATAAGAAGTAATCACAAGAAAGACTCGCGAACGATTCGTGCACGTCCTTAAAATGTTACGTTCACACTTTCGTTCACCCCTCCCCTCCCCTCCCCTCCCCTCCGCCTCCCCGCACACAGGGCGGCTAACTCAGATTGAGCTTAGTCAGCGGACATGCATTCATTTGCAATTTGAATTCAAATGAAGAACTATTGGACAAAAGACAGGTAGTGTCCCATTAGCACGCCACTTAAGTATGAAAGGAATAAAGTAGATGCACGTGGGTCCGGCCTCCTTGCCAATAATCAATGAAGTGAAATCAGTGAATGGACAGTAATGGTCGCTAGTTACCGATAAGCGCCCGAGTGTCTGTGTGTGCATGTGAGACGGCAGCAATGCTGCCGACTGGAATGTGAACGGTGAACGATTTGTTCACTGAAATGACTGGTTTTGCCCGCCACTAGTGTCCGTGTGTTTGAACTGGGGTTTCAGTGTCTATCTGTGTTTCTAGATGGGTAGTGATCATGTCTCCCAGGGGTTGCAACCTCAAGTCCTGTAAAAATCCTCTGGACACCTGATCGATCGACAAAAGAAATGTATAAATGTTGGTAATCCTACATTAAAATATAGCTGACTATGAGTCAGCCATAACCATAAGGCGTTCCCAATGCAGCTAATAGGCTACACCCAAATATGGAGTGTCTTGTCTAACCTCAATGTGTCATCAAGAGCTACGTGTCGTTATCGTTTGTAATGTTGGTGAAGCAACGGGAGCCTAACTGTACAATAGGCTATGTTGCACAGCAGCCATTTTGGAGAGAAGTTGGGTCTCTTCTCACTTCCTTCACAGGTGTTACCAATAATAATACTAATACTAATGAAGGCTCTGACCATTCTGGTCAAACAGGGTCAGAGTGCTGATATTGGCTCACTGAAAACACTCTGCTACACCAGTGGGCCTCAAAGTGTGGTCCAGGGACATTCATGGATCCTTGGATATTCCAAATGACCCCTCAAAAGGTGTGTAACAGTAAATTCGGTTCCATTTGTACACTCTCAGAGTAATGAAATTGGTTGTTGAAATAAAAGGCTTGAGAACCACTGTGAAATTAGTATCATTGGTAACACCTTTGAAGGAAGTGAGAAGAGACCCATCTTCTCTCCAATATGGCTGCCGTGCATACAGCCTATTATAGCCGCAGCTAAATACAGGGTTCCACACATCTTTACCAATTCATTTCCAAAACTTTTCCAGAATATTTAACCCGATTTCCAGAACTATACAACAATAATTCAGCTCAATAAGGAGTCGCTTACTCCTATGTGCAATGCCCAAAGACAGATAGTGTATGCCAGTGGTTCACAACCTTTTCAGGCCGTGACCCCCGAAATAATCATATTTGAACTGGGGACTCGGCACACTGACGAGCACTAAGAGTTGAGGAATGTTGTATAACACGGTTCTATTGTGAAAATAGTAGATCTACATGTAGATCTGCTATTTTCACAATTTCTGCCTCTAATATTTGACAATTTGGCCCATGTTTAATTTGTCATTTCAGAGGTATTAACAAAATCAATAACCAAAGACAATGCATAGCTATTTTTTCCAGGACCTTCCAGGACCCTTGATAAATTCCAAATCTTTTACAGTACTGGAAAGATATTTTTCTAATTTCAAAATATTTCCAGGAATGTCATGACCGTGGGAACCCTGAGCCTATTATAGCCGCAGCTAAATATGAGCAAATAATGCAGACGTAAACTAGAAGGTGTTGGGTGTGTCAAGCTGAGGACTGACTTTCTGTGCTTTGTAGAAGGGGTCTATGTCCTCCAGGGGTGTGTTGAGCATCTCCGGGGGAGGGTCTCCAAGGAACATGGGCAGACCTTTGCCCGCCTCCAGGTCACTGTTTGGGGCCTCGGCCTCCTCCTCCTTCTTCTCCTCCCTCTTGTCATGGCCGGCTACTACTGCTGCCCTTTTCCTTTCGATCTCCGCGAGCCTTTCGATCTCCGCCAGTGATTCCGGGGTGAAGAGGCGGAAACCGGTGCCTGGGCGAGCGAGCCGGGTCGCCATCTTCGCATTGCGAAGGGGTCGCGCCGCACCGGGGTCTCTCTAGAGGGCACTGGAGAGAGAGAAAGAGACAGAGAGTGAGGTGGATAGAGGAGTAAAAATGATAAATACAAAACAAACTGATTTTGGACATACAAGGTTTCCACCCGACAACAACGATATACTGAATAGAGAATAATAATGTGCTTTGGCAACATTTGTACAATTTCATGCCAATAAAGCCAATTGAATTGAATTGAATAATAAGTGCATACGCAAGAGCTGTGTTAGGCAGGCCTGCCTTACAGAAGAAGGGGTGGGCTACAATATGCGGCTTTTGAAAAGAGCTCCATTTTACTTTCAAGGCAAGGCAGGGTGAACGGATCGTAGCACGGCGTAGCTGGCGTATGACAGAGAAGGAGAGAGAGAGAGAGAGAGAGAGAGAGAGACCTGTGGTTTTTGCAGTGGATGTGATGGCGGTGGGGGGTATAGATATCAGAAGCGGGGAAGAAAAGTTTGGCGCAGTGACCCAGGGTTAGCTGGCTGCTTGCTCACACAACAGAGCTGCCTGCCTGTGTACCCTCGGGGTGATTTTCAAAAGATGGGAATCGGGAGAAAAAGATTGGGATTTTCTTTTCTTTTTTTGTTTACATTTTAATTTCATAGCAAAGACATTAGTTGGTTTACCAAAGTTCAGTGGTCAGACTGAAGTAGTTCCAGTGATTTGGCGAGGATTTTTTTTTTATAATAAACAAGTCCACAAAACTGCCGTCATCTGTATTGTTGACATATTTCTACAATATAGCGTGAGCTACATTCAACTTTGAACCCTATGTCACATGGTACTATTTTTTGTGTCTAGTATCACTGCGTCGCTGCAGCTGTAAGCCTGGCTGTGCAAGGTTACACTGCAGTGTCTGCCCAAAACAAGGTGCTCTGCGGTCAGCTTCATCAGCTGTTGGAAGCTAGAACGCGGCTTCAACATTACGTGCAAATTGCTTGTAAACATTTCTAGATCTGCACATTATCGTGATTTAAACATGTCTGACTACAAGAGCGATGAAGAAGGTATTGATTTAACCGAACATCCAACTGGATATCTTTGTGCACTGAATACAAAACACTGATGCTGACCTTCAAAGCAGCCAAAGGTATGGCTCCTCCATACCTCCAAAACCTGATCAACCCCTACAACCCCACCCATTCACTCAGATCAGCCAACACAGGGATGCTGACAGAACCCTCGCTAAAAACCACAGGATAAAAATACACTCGTCCTAGATAATTTGCCCTCCTGGCCCCCAAACTGTGGAATAAACTCCCTGTTGCACTTAGAACTACAGACTCACTCCCTAGCTTCCACCATGGACTGAAGACTCACCTCTTCAGACTCCACCTAAACCTATGCCACTACTGTAACACTCCCCTTCCCTCGATGACCACACATGAAGCTAGATAGCATTTTTAGGTTTTAGAAAAGTTTTTTTTTTACTGATTAGGTGCGTGGTCTACCTATGTTGTTTTTTCTAGATTGATATTATGCCTTGTTATATTGTTGATGTTTTATTATCTTGCTTATTATAGTATGCTTATTGTATGTCGCTTTGGATTAAAAGCATCTGCTAAATGCCTAAATTGTAAATTTGTGGCATCTGATATATGGCTCTTTGGAGGTGCTGAGTAATGGCCAGTTGTCGGACAGATAAAAAATAAATAAAAAAAGAAGTTGAAGCTTCCAACAGCTGATGAAGCTGACCACAGCACCTTGTTTTTGTTCCGGATGGGATTCCCCATGCATTTGGGTCCCCATCTGGAATCAATGGGGGTACATTTACTATAATCAAATTATTGTCTGAGGAATGCAACAAATACAAAAAAGAACTCTCCATGGCGCGAGTAATCAATAGGAAAAAAAAACATTATTTTGGGGGTGAATTAAACCTTTAACTCTGATGAGCAGGCTGGTGCCTTAGCTCCTCTGCTGTGAACATGTGTGTGAATGTTATGCACTTTGGATAAAAGGTGCTATATTCAGTAAATGCACAGTTTGCCATTTACTTGCTTGGGGAGTTGGTTAACAGTCTGTATGTGAGATAGTCAAATGATAATTTTGACATTTAAAAAAAGATTATGTATCCAGGCAATGCTTACAACCACCGACACCACCACACACACACGCAGGCCATCCACATACAGCCCACTGAGCCCAGCCACTCCACCCTATAGGGGCAGCTGCATCATGTACAGCCTGTACAGGCACCTACACAGGCGTTACAAAAACACTACAAGCCAGTGGCATGCAAACATCTTCTCAATGGATATGAGCAGGCCATAAACCCCCTGCATGAAGTGATTAATGCAGTATTGGAATTGCACTGGAATTGCACTGGAAGCGCTGTATACACACGTTGGTAACAAGAGAACAGGGACGTGCTGGCCATTGGGAAAAGCGGGACAACTCCCGAACGGCCGGTTCATTCCCGGCCGGTCCAGGCCGGCCATTAGGAAAAAAATAAAAATAAAATGTCGGCCTTCGTTCCAAGTAAATCGTCACTGTCGGGCAGAAACCTTGTATCTCCAAGTTTCAAATTTACTTTGCTTCATCATACAAGGCCGTTGCACAAAAGTAGTGAAAACAGCAGATCTACAAGCACACAACGCCTCGCGGTGCGAGGCGTTGTGTGCTTGTAGATCGGCTGTTTTCACTAGTTTAAATCATTTTAAAATGATAAATACAAAACAAACGGTTTTGGACAGACAAGGTTTACACCCGACAACGACAAAATATAACAAAAAAAAGAAAAAAAAGAAATGAGGGCCACTCCAACTCTTTTTCCCGGGCTGAATCAGGGGCCCAGCACGTCCATGCAAGAGAATATGTGAGATATAGCATTTGTGCCGTGTCTGTGTTTATGTCTGTGAGCATTTTAGAGTGTCATAAACCGTCGTAGGCTCAGCTGCCTTGATCCATGTCCAGGACCCCCAACCCTATATGCCTCACCCCTTACCCTGGGTGGGAGCAGGGTGAAGGTGACCCACATACTGTAAAAGTGTCAAGGTAATGACAAAGTGACACGCCACACTTGGGACCAGTGCTGCAGCTCCAAACAGGGTGTAAAGTAACTAAGTGCATTTACTTAAGTAATAAGTACACTTTTGAGTTTTATGTACTTTACTTGAGTATTTCCAATTTCCAATAGCTTTAGTTCTACTCCACTACACCTCGGATCCAAATATGGTACTTTTACTCCACTACATTTATTTGAAAACTTTAGTTACTAGTTACTTTGCAGATATATATATTATAAAATTACAAAACACACATTAACCACTTTGGCCCCATTTTATACCAAGGCTATGTGAAAATAGCCGATCTACAAGTTCAGAACAAGTCGAATCGCGACGCGTTGTGAGATTGTAGATCTTGTAGATTTTCAAACATTTTGTACTTTTACTTTTGGTACTTTTTGCCCATACTTTGCCCATACTTTCATACTTTAATTTAGGTACATTTTGTATTCCAGACTTTTACTGAGTACAGAGTATTTTTCTACATTGTAGTATTGATACTTTTACTTAAGTAAGAAATGTGAGAACTTTTTCCACCACTGGTACTTCCCCACAGAACCAAACCCTAACATTACTTGTGTACATCAGATTACATACTAGCTGCTTAGCGGACGCTACATGCCCGGGCCAAGTGGCACTTCTTCCTTCCAAGCGGCCTCGCTATCAAAGTGTTTAGCAACCAGACAAGGCTACTCGGTTTCCCCGAGGAGCAGCTAAGGTTAGGGGTCTCGATGTCACGATCAGAAGAGTTTGATGCACTTGTGTGTCTTTGTCTGCAATCTACCATCACGTGTATAATAAATTAAGTCGTCACCCCCACAGACCCTGGATGGACATTGATATCTAAAACTATATCATCTTACTTCTCACATATCACCTCTTCCCTGTCATTCGATGGCACTTGACAGAGAATGATTACTAGACCAGCACACTGTCCAGTTTTCAATGGCATATATGCTTTTGTTTGATTATTTTGACAAAACTGCAATCAGGTAGTATCTAGTGTCTATCGTTAATTCTTTTGTTTTCATCACGTTCACACTCGTTTCAACAGTGAACTTTAAAAAGGGCGTTGCTGTTTGTGTAATAAACAATATATTTAAACGCATTATAATTCTCAGCCTTTTTTGTGGGCATTCTTTGTCGGGCGCGATATTTCGATGTGCTGTTGTTTCGAGGTGCCAGCAGTCCAAGGCAAACCTGCCGTCGCAGCTGAATGCTAACCTGCCGTCACGGGTGAATGCTAACCTGCCGTCACGGGTGAACGCTAACCTGCCGACGCAGGTGAATGCTAACCTGGTGAATGCTAACCCAAAGCCTAAACCTTAACCCTAACATGGAGTACTGGGACCTCGAAACAACGGGACATTGAAAATTTGAAATATCGTGATTTTGCCTTCTTGGTCACTTGGGCCATCTTTGTTCCTACGCATCAACATTTTCTCTGTTCCCATTCTGATACCAGCTTAATCTATTTGATTAGTCTTCAGTCAACATGATTTGATGAGAGCATTAGGACTGAGATAACAATATTCGGACTCTAAGGTTGTTCACTGAACACAGATGCCACCTGCTTGAGACCATGTCGTCACGGACATGACAGACAGCACTACTGATGTCTTAATTGGGAGGATTATGTAGTGGGAAGACATCTGGGTTCCCGCCAGGGACGTGCAGAGAACGTTGGAGAGGCAGGGGCTGACATTTCTAAAAGGGCCTTTTGGTGAAAATATCCTTGATAGCACACTGAACTAAGCATAATCAAGTCAATACTGGAGGGCAATTCTTTCAACATAAGACGCTGCATTCAAGTTCAGGAGAGTTTGGACAAGGCAATTCTCTTGAATGCTGCCTTCAGGTATGGCATGGAAAGAGGGCATTTGCATTTCTTCCACCATAGTACAAACTGCATTCATGGTCTGGAGAGGGCACCTTTTCACAGACGGATAAAAAGGGCAGGGGCTCGAGCCCCCTTTGACGTCTATGCGTGCACATGCCTGGTGTGCTAGAGCAGGGGGAACTTTGGCACGGCATAATGCACAGACTGATGCACGCGATAGCCACAGATCAAACATGCATCAATACAGATACACACACACACACACACACACACACACACACACACACACACACACACACACACACACACACACACACACACACACACACACACACACACACACACACACACACACACACACACACACACACACACACACACACACACACACACACCCCCAACATACAGATAATTACACATCCACACACACACACTCTCGCACAGATACGATAGCTTCCCAGCTGCTACAGGCAATCAAGGCGAGGCCTCGGGTTACAGAGGCCTCGATGAGTCTGCTCATTCCATCCTGGCTGAGCCCTCGCTTTCTGCCTCACATCCCTCCGATAAACAGGACAGCGTGCCAGACGAGCTCACCGCGGCTAACCAGGGGCGGCGCACCAAATTCTGGGCCCTGGGTACGAGGATTCACTGTGGGCCCCCCCCCATGAATGTTCTTCATAGGCGGAGGGGGTTTAACCCATTTAGACTTGGCCTGGCGTTGCTCATACTAATTCCTCACTGCGTGTTGGATAGGGGGTGGTGTTGTGCAGTCTGGTTTATTAACCAGGCTAATTTAGACTGGGAACGCATTATTACACGTCATTTTGGGCTTTAACTATTGATTGAAAAATAGCAGATATACAAGCTCACAGCACGGCACCGGGTGCCGCGCTGCGAGCCTGTAGCCCCGCTATGTTTGAAAAACCTTGATTTTCTTTGTCAGTGGTGCTCAAACCATTCATGTCAAGGACCCCCAAAATGATAATGTAGCTATTTGGCCTCAAACCCCCACCTCAAAACATTTAGTTCCAGGGACCCCCCAGAAGCAAAATATGAGTTACAAGTGTTTGCTTAAAAAATACATATATTCAAAGATTTGCACACATTTTCACGACTTTTTCAAAAATAGCAGCTCTACAAGCTGTCAAGCTCGCAGCGCTGTGTCTACAAGCTCTGCTGTGAGCTTGTATATCTGCTATTTTTTCAAGAGCTAAAGTATATAAAATGAATAAGGCCCCTCTCCACCTTGGGCCCTAGTAACTCAGTCCCACTCCCCCCCCCCCCCCCCCCATTGTGACGCCCCTGCGACTAACTCTCGCCGCTCTACCACCTTCTGTCTCACGAGGCTGCCTAATCTGCAGAGTTTCCGCCTCAGCACCCATAAACACACCCTGCATGCCTGCTGTGTTCCAGGGGTCCATGAGAGAGTTCCAGCTAAATGATAGTTTAGGAACCAAATGGACCTGTAACTCTATGGGTCTGTAACTCTGAGAGTGTACAAATGGGACCAAATGGACCCGTTCTCTGAGTTAAATTAACATTGATTTTACAATATAAATTTGGGACTCAGAGATAGAAATGCATTAAATGGGGGTCCGTAGCCTGGGGGTCCTTGACATTAAAATGGTTGAGAATCACTGCTAGGGCCACAAAAATCTTCTCCTATGGGGTCCCTGACATATCTTTTTAAATGGGTGTCCGCGGGCTAATAAGTGTCAATTTTGAATACGTTTCAGAAGCACTGTTATAGACTAGCCTGGACCAGACCAATCTGCCTGGACAAAAAAACTTGCCCATGGCAAATATGGGTCTGGCCCCACTCAATTGTGAATCAATTTCCTCTCCTCCAAAATTTGGGGGACAAATCAGGGCCCAGCATTGGTCGGGTCTAACAATCGTGTCCAGAGCCATTTTTTTGGAAATGAAAATTCTGCTCGCAAATTCAGACTAATAACCGATACGCAGTGTGGAATTAGTATACGCCAGGCTAGTTCTAGACAACACCAGAACCTCTAGTCTAAACCACTCATTCAGACGTCATCATTTCCACCATCACTCAGACTGGCGATAGCAGCCCCCAAAACAAAAGCACGCACATGCACGCACGCACGCACGCACACATTACTTGCAGAGTATTTCTACAGCGCAGTATTGATACTTTTACTTAAAGATCCACTGTCACGCCCCGAAATTATAATTGCGACCGTAGGTCGCATTTACTATCAAACCCTGCACAAACTGTGAGTGAGTCCGTCAGTCCGTCAGTCTGTCTGTCACACCTCACACGTCACACTCTTGCCCTGCTCATATCTCCGCAACCGTTGCCCCGATCCATGCCAAATTTTGCACACACGTTCCTTACCTGCCAAACTACAACCTCCAAGGACCCCCGGAGCTCCAGGGACCCCCAGGTCCCTGGGGGACCCCCAGATGTAAAAAATGACCAAATGTGCTAAACTGACCAAATGACCACCCCCACGGGGCTGCTCACGGGGAATTCCCGGGGACCACCCACTCCTGGTGCTCCAGAACGGATGCAAAAGTGGTGGCGCCCCCAGTGGAGGACCCCCTACACTGCAGCTCACATAAAATGCCGTAACTCCGGCTAGGAGCGACCGGGACAGCCGGGGCCGGTACCTATTCGTCCGCCTTGCCGGCGCGGAGACCCCACCCCTCATTTCTCACATGGCCCTCTTCTAGCGCAACCATGAGGCCGATTCTTGCAAAACACATTTTTGGACACTGTTCCTACAATTTTTGCCCTAAAATCACGCAAATCGGTACACAGTATGTCTACACTCATCCCATCAACATGAATCTCTCCCATATAGCGCCACCTCCAGGCCGATTTTTAAAAACACATTTTTGGACACTGCTCCTACAGATTTTGCCCTAAAATCACGAAAATCACTACACAGTAAACTATGTCTACACTCATGTCATCAACATGGATCAGGAAGATTTTGGCAAAACACATTTTTGCCCTATTTGTGGAGATAAGTGACCTACGGTCGCTTATCTCCCGATTAGGGAGTGTTACTGGTAGTATGATACAGTAGGATACAGTAGGTCACGTGGTCTTTTTTAAAACGGTCTGAAATCTCTGAATCAAATGATCCCATCCCCCGTAGCGCAGCCCCCTCCACTCGGAGGAGTGGAGAGACAGACAGGAGACAGCCTGGCCAGCAGATATGGGATTTATGGCTATTTGAAGTGAGCTGGATCTCTGAAATTGAGTACTTTTCCCACCACTGTTCATTAGAAAGGAACGGCTCCCTACTGTGAACCGAATCATATCGTTCATTTCAAAGAGCCGTTCAAAAGACTTGATTCGTTCGCGAACGTCACATCTATACTGGCCAGCAGCACGCAGTTCGAGGGCAGCTGCCCAACTCAGTGAAAACATTGTGTTTTCCATTTCAATGAATAAACATAAACAAGCATATTCCCATGAACAATGGGGAAGTAACAACCAGTAACCACCGGAAATATAATTTTTATATCCACAGATTTATATATAAATTTGTGTCTTTAGCTTTAGCTTTAGTGCTAACCCAGCTAGCCCTGTGGGAGCAGAGCAGAGAAGTTGTTTCTGAGCGAGCCTGCGGGCGATGGGAAGAAAATGTACATTGTGCAGACATACAGTAAGTAACAGTCAATTAATTAATTTGATTGGCTTATTGTGCATTCCCACAATGACATCAAAAAAATATTAACTTGTTTTTAAGATGATTTCTTAAGGTGACAGTAACCCTTAAGGTGACATAGTCCCTTTAAGTAGAACGCACGTACGCACAGTCTGGTCTCCTTAAAGGAGCTATAGTCAACTTTTTCTTGAAAAACGGATGCTAAAATAAAAATAATTTTTCGAAAATATATTAAAAAAAAAAATAAGCTTCATATATGTGTTTCTATTCAAAAATGACCACAAAAAGCGTAAAATAATGATAAAATAATCATTTTGGCCATTGTCAGACCGACACTTTGTTTACATTCTAGTCTATAGACTAGGATGTAAACAAAGTGTCGGCCCTACAATGAAAAAGTTGACTATAGCTCCTTTAAGCAAGACCAATGATCCCGTGAAAATAAGCTTTTGTCTTATTTCCCTAGAACTGATCACTGTGTGGCGTATGTGTGCCTCCAAACAGCCAGGCAGCAGTGATGGATCCAATTTGAGTACTTTTCCTTCTACTCCACTACATCTCAGAGGCAAACTCCACAACAATAATATGAAGCCTTTAGTTACTAGTTACCTTGAAGATTATTATTACAAACCATACATTAACCACTTCAGCCTTATATAGATTTCAGCCATTTGAAAATAGCAGATCTACAAGCTCACAATGTGATGCATCGCATTGTGAGCCTGTAGATCGTCTATTTTCTAAAAAAGATTTCATACATTTTGACCCTGTGCAATGGGACATTCTGCATAATGAGTACTTTTACTTTTGGTACTTTTGAGTACATTTTGATGCCAATACTTTTGTACTCCAGACTTGTACTTGTAACTGAGTATTTCTATATTGCAGTATTGATACACAGCGTTTGTGTGTTCTTTGTGACCTGGGAGTTGAGGAGGATGAATTTCATTTTGTTTTTCACTATACCATGATCTAAGATATTCCTTATTTGAAAAAATGCAAGACAAGAATCCAGATGTGTTTTGGAGGTCTGAATGTTAAACTGGCAGTTCAATAAGGAAGTTTTTGTTTTGGCAAAATGTATATAACTCACAGCTTGGACAATCAATCAATCAATCAATATGTTTCTTTATGTGTATTCTGTTTGAGGTAGTGCATTCACCAAATTTTAGAATATTCGAATATCAAAGTCACTATTCGACGTTGTTCACCGAATTTGAATATTCTCTTTTTTTTTTCTTTTCTCTCTCTTTAAAAAATATATAGTTTATAAAACTTGGCTACATAGGAAGTCATAAGAATGAGTTGTCAATGCCTCTGAGTTGTCAATGCCCCCACTCAAACCTTTTTAGGCCGTGACCCCAAACATATTTGAACTGGGGACCCCCACCCTCACAAGCAGTTGGAATTGTAGGTATTACATTTAATTTGGTTCCACAGATAAATATTGTGAAAATATTTTCACGATGTTTGCCTCTTGCTTACTTAATATTTGACAGTTTGGCCAGTCCTGTCGAATATTCGACTATTCGAATACTTTGAGGTAGAATAATTTGAATACTAAAAAATCACTATTCGTGAATGCCCTAGTTTGAGGTGTATCTTGGTGTACATGTAAAATGGGCATTGTTTGGTGCAGGACACTTTAATAAGAGAACCTGTCAAACGATATGGAATCTATCAACAGGTTGTGGAGGTCCCTGCTTTATCTCTCAACCGAGGGGTCCTTGGCCTGAAAATGTTGAAGACCCCCTGCTTTAGAATATGTTTGACACTGATTTACTATGACACCATGTAAGGCACATTAGGAGTCTACTAGTACTAGTTGTTTTCAAACATATTATTTGAAAGTACCACCCTAACTCTGAGTACACTACAGACATGTTATGGTCATTCAGGTCTGTCTCCTTATGTGTTTCATTTATTGTCCATTCATTTTGTGATGAGTTCAGTGATGTCCATGGCAAAAATTTAATTTTGACAAATATGTCCACCACAAGCCAACATGGCGATGACCCCTGTTGATAGTTCTGGGAGAGTGTTTTTTGCAGGTTGTTCAGTCCGAGTGTATCAAAAAAGCAACTGGGTTAAGGCAGCGGAAGCTTGTGATTGGCTGTTGCCAAAAGTCGTGGGGAACCTAACCTTAACCTCAGTAAAACTAACACTGGTGAATGTTAACCTGGTGAATGCTAACCTGCCGACGCTGGTGAATGCTAACCTGACGACGCGTGTGAATGTTAACCTGATGAATGTTAAACTAGTCGGACCAACGGTGCTTAACCCAGATGCTTTTTTGATATACACTCGGACTGAAAGACCAGCAAAAACACTCTCCCATACAGTTCTCTTATTCCCAATGTTAAAACCCTAAACTTGGCAATGAAGTGATATTCAATTTCAGTCAAAATAGACATACTGGGCTGGGCACGCTCACGATGGAATATGTTTAACTACGTATTACTATTAATTTCAGGTAAATATAGAGCCCTATCTCACTTTCACATTCACTGCCCACAAGCAAGTATAGACACTGTTTCTGTACCATCTGAGGAAATAAATGAAAAATAAAAATAGGGGTTTCATTATCTCCACCAGGTGTGTGTGTGCGCGTGTGTGTGTGTGTGCGTGCGTGCGTGCGTGCGTGCGTGCGTGCGTGCGTGCGTGCGTGCGTCTCAGTTTGTCTAATCTTGCAACTACTAAACAGATTCGTTTCAAATGTCTTGTGCATGCTGCCAGTATGCCTATAGGAACTTGGCTCTTTCAAAAGCTCTAAACTAAAATGGCTACACATGAACTCTGGAGTCACGTGATAAAATCGTAACGTACACATTTTACGCCTTTTTTATTTCGTTTAATTTGACAAGACATCGAATCAACAAATTGGAAGCACAAATTGCATGGCCTCTAAACAACACAAGAGTCAAAAGTGATTTCACTCTCACAAAGAGGAGGTGCCAAAAATACTAGAGATGCTCCGATTGTGGTTTTTGGGGCAGATACCGATCACCGATCAACTGGAATCAATATCTGCCGATAACGATATTATCGATGATCAAATCCATAAATTCTTCTATTTATTGTGTTACTGTAGCAGCATTTATATATTTAATGATTCTTCTTACAAAACATTGACATTGTATATTAAGTATAAACATTAGGAGATAGCAGGCTGAGGTCCTTTAGTATCCAATTCAACTTGTAGGAGTTGAAGCTGAGGTTACGTTCAGTCCCACAGATAAATATTGTTAAAATAGCAGATCTAGCTTGTAGATCAGTAAAGCCGATAGAGGCAAAGCCGATACCGATCAAAGCCAATAGAGGCATTATCGGCCGACTGCGATCACTCCGATCAATCGTCACATCTCAAATATATCATTCTTAAGCACAAATGGTCTCCTGAGTAATGTGTTACAATGATAGGGCTTTGACACTCCATGCAATTTGCCTGTAATTACCTTCAATCAAAACCAAGTTGGAATAGCATGTCGGAGGGCATCTACAGAGCACACCTACAAAACCCCACTACTGCCTATATAGGGGCCGCCACAAATACAACCGGTTGCACTGTCATACTGTCATTTCCCTGGTCAGGGGTCTTCAACGTTTTCAGGCCAGGGACCACCAAACTGATAGGGAGATGGAGCAGGGACCCCCTACCTCGTAGGGTGGGGGTGGGGCTACAACATATATTGTATACATATTAAAATAATTGATTAATTGATTAATATATTCATGCTTTTATTTTAAACATGCATGTACAAGTGGCCGTACCACTGCCATTTATAAACATACCTTATTAACTGAGAATCTATCATTAATAAACTGTCAATTGCACAACAATCATGTATACCAGCTACTCAAGAGACAGAATCATGTTTTTTTTTATAATATATTTAAAGACAATTAATTTTTTTTCCCTTCTTGTTTGTTTTTCTTTCGGGTTTTTTTTCCAACAATTTCTGGAGCCCCCTGCAGTATCCCTGCGGACCCCCTAGGGGTCGCGGACCCCCTGTTGAAGACCCCTGCCCTAGGTAGACAACTAGGCCTGGCAGAGATCACCTTTCTTTTTGAGCGGTGCTAACCGCTCCTGTTTGGTCCCTGTGTGGGTAGGTCCCTATGTCCGTATGAATGTCCGTATAAGCACGAGACTAACGTCATAGAAAGTATGCAGAGACCGACATCACCACAGCTGATCTGTCACGGACAGAACGACCCATACAAGGAGATACCTCGCATGGTATTAAAGACGATGCTCACTTCGCATGGTATATCAAACAATTCGCAAAGGTGCGATTTCTTCTTTTTACATCAATTTGGACAGACATGGGGGCTGGTCTGCTGTCAAATTCATTATAGGCCTGATTTGTTTTCCCAGTCTGGCAAACATAATTGACAAAAGGTAACGGTCAGCATACTTCATCGTACACAGCTAATCTCACAAACAGTTGGGGCCGATCGCTATCAAACTATACACACAAACAATCCCGCTCGAACCCTCATTTTTCAACCACTCATTTTTTTCACCTTGTGGTGGCGCTACAACTAGGCCGCGATCATTGCAAAACTCCAATACAGGCCAATCCCATTTTTGCCTATAGATTTTCTGCATTTCAGCCAAATGCAAATTCACTTAGAACCCATAACCCACAAATGATACTGTTTGTTAGAGAAGCATGATGTTTTTCACCAACATAGGCACAAACTAGAACTGCACTCTGTCGAGGTGCCAACTTGCTACCTCTGCACAAGTATGGCCTACTCATGCGCCAGCAGAGTGCGCCATGAGGTGTGCTCACCACTGGCATCACCACTGGCGATGCCAGTGACATCACCACTGGCGATGCCAGTGACATCACCACTGGCGATGCCAGTGACATCACCACTGGCATCACCAGGAATGCTAGTCCCTCATTGCCTGTTAATGATGAAGTGGCTATAAATTCTGGTCCCTGGGCTACGGGCTTAAACACACACAGCTACCTACCTACACACATATACATACTGTACATACCTACATACGCAGCTGAACGCATACCTACATACGCAGCTGAACGCAGTACTTGCGCGCTCTGCTGGTGCAAGTAATGATCATGTGAGTCATCATCTGACAATTACTGTCAAACAGGGTTATTTTGCTATACTGTATGTGTTTACTGTTGGTTTACATCCCTTTACAAGTTTGTCTACCATATTACCCAGATAAACGCAACATCAAATCAACCCCAAATTGGAATTGCATGTCGAGGGACCTCAATAGAGCGTACCTCCAAAGGCTTTTTCACTTCTGGTGGACAAACTGAGGAAGAGGCAGGGCATGAAGGGTTTCTAAATGTGGGTTTCTAGAGACACCCACATACCTGTCAGATCACACAAGAAAAGATGAGTGTTAAAATGTTTTCATTTACTGCTTTCTATCATTTTAGCGAGTTTGATTACCGTGCTTGGGGGAATGCGTACAAGTGGCTAAATATGTATTTTTATACACAATAAGCACCCAAGATGCACCGCAATCTTTCGTGGTTAGGTGTGTAACTTATGGGGGCTAGTAGTGCTACTGTAAATAGTAATACAACATTTGTTGTCTCATTGTGTCTAAAAAGACATGTTTTGCCACTTGCACGCATGCCCCCACCCACTGAAACCAAACTCGCTAAAATGGATAAAACGATAGAAAGAAAGAAATGAAAACATTTTAACAGTCATCTTTTCTTTTCTCTAATTACCATCTAAAATATGAGCCCTTGTTGTAAGCCCATCACACATCTATGAATGCATGCATTTGATGTGACATTCCGTTTGGAGACATTTACATGTCTATGTTACGCTGTAACATAGACACCCATGCATATGTTACACTAGCTGGTGTCGGAATGTGGAAGCTGTATTCCCATCCGGAAATCATCTGAAGTTACTTTGTTTTTGTTTTGTTTTCTTGGCACAAACACAACGTGAGCTCACATGAGACGCTGTGCCCCAAATACTACATATAGTGAAAACTTTGATTGCATGTCACTCATTCCCAGCGTCTTGGGGGTGTTAACCCATTTAGGACTGAACACATTATGACGCAATATTTTATGCTTTAAATATAAAAAAAATAGCAGATATACAAGCTCACAGCGTGGCACCGAGTGCCGCGCTGCGAGCTTGTAGATCTGCTATTTTTGAAAAATCGTTAAAATTTGAATTTTGACCCGATTCTATAAGTGTCTTTTGAATCCTTCTAAGATTTTTGGAAAAACTATGTCAGCAATCTGGCCAGCCATCGTCAAAGAAAAGGTCCTTTTCACTTAACTGGAGCTCAGTTAGTCTGTTCTTGAGAGACTACTATGTCAGTGGTGCTCAAACCTTTTCATGTGAAGGGCCCCCAAAATGATATTTATTTGGCCACGGACCCCCATTTCAAAATATCTAGTTCCAGGGACCACCCAGAAGCAAAATTTGAGTTACAAACGTTCGCTTTGAAAATACATATATTCAAAGATTTGCACACATTTCCACGACTTGTTCAAAAATAGCAGATCTACAAGCTCGCAGCGCGGCACTCGGTGCCGCGCTGTGAGCTTGTATATCTGCTATTTTTCACTGGTTAAAGCAGTCAATAATTCTAGGCCTAGTAGTCAAATTGCAAAATGTAGTGCAGTGACATTTGAGAGGAACCAGGAGCTGATGGCACTTCCATTGGAAATGCAAACACAGAAGCATCAAATATTGTCCCGCAAAGTTTCCCTATCCCTGGTCCATTTTGGAATTGTTCCCCATTGTGATTATACTGAGAGAATTTAAAATGACAGCTTAGATGGCTCGTGTCTTTGCCATGTCAGTGTCACATTACCAGTATTTAAACAATCTACAATTTCTGTAACTGGATTAATTATCTGGATTATATTTTATGAATGGAAATCACAACATGGAAATGCCACTCGTAATAAACCTCTTTACACTAAGTGCTGATGCATACTCCACTTTTAGAGGCGAATTTATTTCAGTTCGGCTCCGTCTAAACTACAATATGACGTCATTCAGAGGTTTGGGGGGGATATTTAAAGGGATATTTCACTTTAAAATAAATAAAAAAACGTTTGGACATTTCATCGTCTAATCAGGCTTTTATGAACACCCTGAACAGATTTTAATTTGCTTGATTCAATATTTAGATATTTGATGTAAATGTTATCAGGGTTAGGGTTAGCCAAAACCCAAATTCCATTTTAACCACAATACCGTAGATTCGTTAAAAACACCCATTATCTTTTTCTGGTGACTCATACTACCCTCCTAAATGTCCTAATACGTGAGCAGGCCATGTAAAAATAAATGAAAAACGTTATCGAAAAAACACGGCCTGCTCTCGTATTAGGAGGGTAGTATGAGTCACCAGAAAAAATAATGGTGTTTTTAATGAATCTGTTAAAATGGAGTTTGTAGTTACAATGGGTGTGTTTGGGGAGAAGCCCTGGAGGAGGAGGGCCTGGTAACATTTACATCAAATATCTAAATATTGAATCAAGCTAATTAAAAACTGTTCAGGGTGTTCATAAAATCCTGGTTTGACAATAAGATGACCAAAGTCTTTTTTTTTAAAGTGAAATATCCCTTTAAGTCGGCTGTTCGGAACTGCCGAGATTTTGTGACTCCCCGAACCGAACCGAAATAAATTCGGCTCTATAAAAGTGGAGCATGCATCGGCCCTGAGCCACGCCTGGAATGCAGTCAAGTTGTAAACGAAATCATCGACGCAGAGCAAACAAGGGCTTTTATCCACACGGCGTTTGACATTTGCTTGTGCCCCCATTCGTCCGTTTTCTCACGGGGTCAAATCTCATGCTGCTCTCAACTCTCTTCAACACCCTGTCGCCCACCGGTTAACCTTGTGTTTAAGACCCTACAGGGGGGGCCCCACTGACACCTTTCACACCTGTCACAACCGGTGTTGATTTTGTCGGCTAAAAGTATGACGAAAATTCACCGACGAAAACAAAATTAAAACTAAGCTGTGATGACTAAAACTAAGACTAAATATATTGACAATTTTGTCAACAAAATAAAAAAAACTAGACTAAAACTTTAGGGAGGGACTAGTGGAGAAGAGTCATTTTATGTTTGGTTGCTTTCAAAAAGCCGATCTACAAGCTCACAACGCGTCGCAGTGTGACGCGTTGTGAGCTTGAGGCTATTTTCAGCACGTAACCAAGTGTAAAATTAGTTTTTATTACTTTTTTTCTATTGATTACTCACGCCATGGAGACTTGAGTTCAATGATATTCTTTTGTATTTGTCGCATTCCTGAGACAAAAAAAGTGATGATAGTAAATGTACCCCCATTCATTTTGAATGGGGACCCAGATGCATTTTTGCCTTAGGAATGTGACAAATACAAACAAATATTATTGAACTCAAGTCTCCATGGCATGAGTAATCAATAGGAAAAAAGTCATTTTGGGGGTGAACTACTCCTTTAAGGCCTGCCAAAAAACATTTTTGTTGACTAAATCAACTGTAGATTTATAGTCGCCTAAAATCTTATATTTAGTCGACTAAAATTAGACTAAAAACCGAAAAAGTTGAAGCCTCATTTAGACAGTAGTTGCGTGTGGGACGGGTGTCACAAATGTAGACACTTGTTCATGGGGTCAAAGATCACAGCGATGCATTTATGTTTGTTTGTTTTTACCCTCATGGTGATAGCTTAAACGGAAGCGTGCTTACATAGGGTGTCATGAAAACAGTGAGCACGGTTATTCCGCATGTATCTATTCTGCATCCAGCATGAGGCAAGACCCAAATACACAGTGAACATTTTTAACTCAAATCTTTGCTTCTGGGGGTCCCTGGAACAACATATTTTGAGGTGGGGGTCCATGGCCAAATACAAATCATTTTGGGGGTCTTTGACATGACAAAGTTTGAGAACCCCTGATATAGCAACATCATTTTTTTCAGAAAAGACATTTGTAGAATCGGCCAATATCAGCAGGTTCTCAAACTTTGTCACGTCAAGGACCCCCAAAATGATATGTATTTGGCCGCGGACCCCCATTTCAAAATATTTTGTTTTCCGGGGACCCCCAGAAGCAAACATTTGAGTTAAAAATGTTCACTCTGAATTTGGGTCTTGCCTATAGGGATGGGACGATAAGCAACATTATTATAAAAAACACTCAGGATAATCGTATCGTGGAGATTTAATTTATCGTGATATCGTCCTCCGTCATGCACTGGGATCAATTCACCTTTTATTTGCCGAGCTGCATATCCGTACCACTTCCCTTGGTAAAAGGTACTTATAATATACGTACTTGATACAGTCTTTTTTTACTCACTATCAAATGTCTTTGCCAAAAAATAGCCGATCTACCAGCTCACAACACAACGCGTTGCGAGTCCAAGTTGATCCACGTAAATACAATTCTGACTTGAGGCAAACTCCAGCCCAAGTTATGCGATGCGAGAGTGTGGTCTAGCCAACACCATCTCGGGACCCCTGGATTGCTGCCTTCCCCTCTCTCCTATCCAACATCAAGGTCCTAAGGCAAAGGGCGTTAAAGGGCTCTGTGTTCGGAGTTGTTCCCTGAATTTTATTCGAGCAGCTTACAAAATCAGGGAACGCTAAGCAAAACCCCCCCATAGTTATACAATAGCAAAAACGATAACCAAGCATAGGTAGAGAATGCTAGCCGTATTTAAAGGAGCCTTCCCTTCTGAACATGAGCTTTGATTGGAATATGACCAATGTGACGTAATGACCAGCAGAGCTATGAATGAGGAATAGGAAAAGTGCTGACTGACAGTTGATTACAGCTGGGCGGAACTAAACTCTTGTGTCCTGCATTAACTAATGCTAAAGCTTCATTAACTATTCTGCTGGGAACACCAATTTACCAACTAGCAGGGGTCTTCAATGTTTTCAGGCCAAGGACCCCTTGGTTGAGAGAGAGATGAACTGAACGGGGACCCCCACAACCTGTTCATAGATTCCATATAGTTTCATTGTTTGACAGCACAATCATGTGTGTATTTTGGATTCATGTCAATTTGTGTTTTCAGATATTTAACCACTTGAACTGTCAATACTTAACATACTTAATACACTTGACCTTATACTCTGTACCAAAGCTCTTTGTCAAAACTGCGAGGCGGTGTGAGCTTGTAGATCTGCTATTTTTGGCTAAAGTTCGCAGAATATGGACGCTAGGGTTCAAGTGGTTAATATAAAAAAGGAGAAAGAAAGGTTTCTATCACTCAAAAATTTGGAGGACCCCCTGTAGTAACTCTGGGGAGTGGGGACCCCCTAGGGGTCCCGGACCCCCTGTTGAAGACCCCTGACCTAGAGTATTATTACCTGCTCTTTTGCTCTGCAGAGGAATACCATTTTGATATCCCATTCCCAATATAAAAAGCAGGACAATAATAGATTATTGGGAGTGTTTTCTTTACACATTCAAAACCATACGTATGTATGTATGTAGTCATTCATAAATGCTCATTAAACACAATTCACAATCTTGCGATGCCAAAAAACCCTCTAAAGTCATAATGTTGGACCAAAAAAGGTACAGAGATAAAAGGCACAAAGTTTAGGTGACAATTAAAATGCTCCATTTTACAATGAGCCACACATGCTGCAAATGACACTGTTTGTCGGAGAAGCATGATATCTTTCCACCAAAATAGGCACAAATGATCTTGTGAGTCATGTGATTTTTTTATTGAACAGACACTACAGCATTACTATCATAATATGGAGCTATTTGACACTTATTTTAACATACATAATACATTTCATTTACCCTACTTTTAATAGTAGCCTACTGACAGTATATCCAAGGCAATAAACTTGGAAGTACTATTAAATGTCACTTAAGGGAGCTATACTGTGCAGATCTTCTTTGTGCCCTTTATGGCAATGACTCTGTGCCTTTTATGGTAATGACTCCATTACCATGTATAATTAAACAGCCACGTTAGAATCTATCGTTGAAATGTAATTCTACAAGCTTTGACCAATTTTACACTGAGAGTTAGATTACCACTCAGGATTTTGCAGTGCATTAAAGCAGAGCAGACGGCTTACTTTAAGTCCTCACAGCTTGTTGGTATGCATTGAGACAAGCATGTCACACATGACAGCGGCCATCCTCTCAGCATTCATACAATGCATGCTGGAATACCGGCGGGGGTCTATTCTGTATCTAGCATGAGGCAACACTAGGGATGGGACGATATGAAAATGTCATATCGCGATTATTGTGACAAAAGAAATTGCGATTTACGGTATTATCGCGATAATCAAAATCCATTATCCTGGGGCGGAACATTTGCCAAAAAATAGCAGATCTACAAGCTCACAACGCCTCGCAGTTTTGACAAAGAGCTTTGATACAGAGTATAAGAGGTCAAGTGTATTAAGTATGTTAAGTATTGACAGTTCAAGTGGTTAAATATCTGAAAACACAAATTGACATGAATCCAAAATACACACATGATTGTGCTGTCAAACAATGAAACTATATGGAATCTATGAACAGGTTGTGGGGGTCCCCGTTCATCTCTCTCTCAACCAAGGGGTCCTTGGCCTGAAAACATTGAAGACCCCTGCTCTAGGTAAATTGGTGTTCCCAGCAGAATAGTTAATGAAGCTTTAGCAATGCATTAGTTAATGCAGGACACAAGAGTTTAGTTCCGCCCAGCTGTAATCAACTGTCAGTCAGCACTTTTCCTATTCCTCATTCATAGCTCTGCTGGTCATTACGTCACATTGTCATATTCCAATCAAAGCTCATGTTCAGAAGGGAAAGCTCCTTTAAATACGGCTAGCATTCTCTACCTATGCTTCAATGCTTGGTTATTGTTTTTGCTATTGTATAACTATGGGGGGGTTTTGCTTAGCGTTCCCTGATTTTGTAAGCTGCTCGAATAAAATTCAGGGAACAACTCCGAACACAGAGCCCTTTAACGCCCTTTGCTTTAGGACCTTGATGTTGGATAGGAGAGAGGGGAAGGCAGCAATCCAGGGGTCCCGAGATGGTGTTGGCTAGACCACACTCTCGCATCGCATAACTTGGGCTGGAGTTTGCCTCAAGTCAGAATTGTATTTACGTGGATCAACTTGGACTTGAATTTGATTACTTGAAATGTATCTTATTACAGTAACTGGAAGTTAGTGAGATATTAATCAGATTTTGTCCTCATTATAAGCAAAGGTTTCCCAAAAAGTTCAGATAATTTCAAATCAAGAGCTAAAACTGAGTTGTTCTACAAGCTCACGGTGCGCAGTATATTGTGAGCTTGTAGAATGGCTGTTTTTGAAAGTATTTGCCAGACCCATGAAATGGGTAGGCCTACATAAGCAAATGTCGGTCTGTCCGGTTTTTCTCCATAGATGGTCATGATGATGACATGATGATGACATGAGGGAGGGATAGACCGACAGACAAAGCCTTCATGTCATCACAATGACATGAGGGAGGGACAGACCGACAGACAAAGCCTTTTGCTTTGTCTGGGGGTCTGGCACAACCAGGTTGACCTGGTCTAGTTATAATATACTTGACTTAATATTCTGGATTTAGACTCAGGACTCGACTGGAGACTTGAGACTGACTTGAGATTAATTTGGTAGTCGAGCTATGTTGACATCATCTCTCTGCTACCAACCTAAGCCCTCTAAAGTTCCTTAATTATGCAACTCAACGAGGACGTTTGTGGTTGGCACAAGTTCCTGTCCATCACTGTGGAGACTAATAAGGGTTCAAATTCCGCGGTGCCTCCGGCTTGGCTCCGGCGCGGGTCCATACGAGCACAATTTGGCTATGTTCGCAGGAAGGAAGCCAATCTTTGTCACTGCACCAGCAACTCAGACGGGCTGGTGGGGGGGTGTTTAACCCATTTAGGCCTAGAATTATTGAATGCTTTAACCAGTGAAAAATAGCAGATATACAAGCTCACAGCGCTGCGAGCTTGTAGGTCTGCTATTTTTGAAAAAGTTGTGAAAATGTGTGCAAATCTTTGAATATATGTATTTTCAAAGCGAACGTTTGTAACTAATATTTTGCTTCTGGGTGGTCCCTGGAACTAGATATTTTGAGATGGGGGTCCGTGGCCAAATAAATATCATTTTGGGGGTCCTTCACATGAAACGGTTTGAGAACCACTGTCATAGTAGTCTCTCAAGAACAGACTAACTGAGCTCCAGTTGAGTGAAAAGGACCTTTTCTTTGACGATGGCTGGCCAGATTGCTGACATAGAAACATAGGTTTTTCAAAAAATCTTAGAAGGATTCAAAAGACACTTATAGAATCGGGTCAAAATGCTTTTGTTCCCTATGGAGACACAAAGCGTCTCCTCAAATTGTTGGCTTAGGGATGTGACAAAAACTACAAAAATCCATGAATTCAAGTCCCCGTGGGGTAAGCAATCGATAAAAGAAAACTCATTTTGGGGGTGAACTATCCCTTTAATGTAACTTTTCTAATGAAGAGACACAGCAATTACACATCCAACCAGCATCTGTGAAACTAGACTGAGCTATTGTCATATTCATTACAGTCCCTCGAAAAAGCACGTGGCACCCAGTCTGACGGTGTCAGCTACAACAACTAAGGAAAGAGGGCCTGCGGGCCTGCTTATGAAACTCAAACCAGCCAAACAGATGCTATGATAGCCGGCGAAGATCGTCACAGGAGTAATACTCGACCAGAGACAAACCCGGGTCATCAGAGACGGTTCCTGCCGTCCCCCGCTCCGCTAGCACGATGATATGATTCATGGGGTATATGATCTTCTCAACGGGGTCAAACGCGACCAGGCTCGGAAAGATGTGTGGTGAGGGGTGAAGCCGAAAACTCGACCAGCGTGACGTTTGAGGAAGAGGAATATACAAAAAAATGTGTTATCTTTAACCTTATTTCACCTCTTGACTACTACAGAAATGACACAGACCCTGCCAAGCAGTCACATGGCTTCCCCTGGTGAAAGAAACCCAAAACCAACACCTCCGGCGTCCAAGAAGCATGTGATGCCACACACGCACACACACACCACGCACACCCCCCCACACACGGTAATTGCAAGTAACACAAATAATGTGGTGTTGTTTTTTGTCATCCAGTACATATTTTGTGGAGGAATAAGCAATATGCCCGTATTCCCCTTGAACGGCCTGCAACGGAAAACCAAAGAAAGACAAACGTCATACAAAACTCACAGCGTGCAAAGCAGAAAACCTGCACCTCTTGACCCCATTGCAGGCCCTGTTATAACAGCTCCATCGGAAAGGAGCACATCCATTTATAAAGTGAGTGGTACACTGCTGACAAGTTCTAATAGGAAGAGGTGACAACACTCCAGTCTCACCTCCACATCTTTGTCTCCTGGAGTCCGACCTACCTACCTCTGATTTGGGCAACATGGATTAGCAGCGGCGTATGACAGTGGTTTTCAACCCTTTTCATACCAAGGTCCATTATTTATTGGGCATTTGAGCCACGGACCACCGTTTGATGAGATTTAGCATCTCAGACCAAAAACTATTTTGTTATCGTTGGATAGGATTTTGTCCACAATTCCATGCTGTATTGATGTTGGTACCATCCATAGGAGAGGTCAATCAATATGACAATTCTTCTACATTCAGTAATTGTTTAGACTACTTGTAAAATTAAGTAATGCAGGTGTTTAAAGGGGTAGTTCACCCTCAAAATGACTTTTTTCCCCCTATTGATTACTCACACCATGGAGACTTGAGTTCAATAATATGTTTGTAGTTGTCGCATTCCTAACACACAGACACACACACACACACACACACACACAAGTACCAGTAAGACTCCCTAATCGGGAGATAAGCGACCGTAGGTCGCTTATCTCCACAAATAGGGCAAAAAGTTGTTTTTCCAAAATCTTCCTGATCCATGTTGATGACATGAGTGTAGACATGCTGTGTAATGATTTTCGTGATTTTAGGTCAAAATCTGTAGGAGCAGTGTCCAAAAATGTGTTTTTAAAAATCGGCCTGAAGGTGGCGCTATATGGGACAGATTCATGTTGATGGGATGAGTGTAGACATACTGTGTAGCGATTTGCGTATTTTAGGGCAAAAACTGTAGGAGCACTGTCCAAAAATGTGTTTTAAAAATCGGCCTGAAGGTGGCACTAGAAGAGGGACATGTGAGAAATGAGGGGTGGGGTCTCCGCGTTGCCTTGGCGGACGAATAGGTACCGGCCCCGGCTCTCCCGGACGCTCCTAGCCCGAGTTACGGCATTTTATGTGAGCTGCAGTGGAGGGGGTCCTCCACTGGGGGCGCCACCACTTTTGCATCTGTTCTGGAGCACCAGGAGTGGGTAGTCCCCAGGAATTCCCCGTGAGCAGCCCCGTTGGGGTGGTCATTTGGTCATTTTTGCACATTTGGTCATTTTTTACACCTGGGGGTCCCCCAGGGACCTGGGGGTCCTTGGAGGTTGTAGTTTGGCAGGTAAGGAGTGTGTGTGCAAAATTTGGCATGGATGGGGGCAACGGTTGTGGAGATATGAGCAGGGCAAAAGTGTGACGTGTGACGTGTGACTGGCTGACTCAGGGACGGACAGCCGGTGGAGGTTTTGGTAGTAAATGCGACCTACGGTCGCAATTATAGTAAATTTACCCCTATTGATTCTGGATGGGGACCCAAATGCATGGCACTAGATGGGGAAACAATGGTGGTAAATTTACTATAATCAAATTATTGTCTTAGGAATGCGACAAATAAATATTATTGAACTCAAGTCTCCATGGCGTGACTAATCAATCAATAGAAAAAAAGTCATTTTGGGGGTGAACTATTCCTTTAAGAACAATATAACTCTTGAGAGGTTCAAGAGTTTAAGATCTATCAGGTCTCATTTGGTTACCAACTCTCCCATCATTTAGCTGGGGGGACCACTGGCGGTCCCCGGACCACTGGTTGAGAGCCACTGGCGTATGAGCATCCACAGCATCACATTATCTTGCCCATCTGCCAGGAAGACATGGGCTAAAAATAAACCCTTGCCCCCATAGGGAGGGGACATAGTGGGAATAGAGAGGGTTGGGAGTGTCCAAACTGGCCAGCAGCAGCACATTGGCACTTAATATATATACTGTGTATAACTTAATATTGTGACCTGGGCTGGTAGTTCGGTTGCACGCATGCATGCTGCACTTCTCCCATCACAGTCGGTTCCGGGAGGCACCTGTGTGATGGCAAAGCCGTTCATAGGCCACGAACATGGCCTGACCTGTGCAAGTTCGTGCACAAAATACACAGGCAGGCAGGCATGAATCCCAAGTTTGACAACTCTCAATTATACTGTATGGCTATATTTTTTAAACGAACATAGATTTAGTGTGATATTATTTGGTATTGGTAATATTGTCTTTGAGTTATTTAGACTTGTACAGGTCAATTCTTTTTAATGCAATCTGCCAAATTACCTCATTTTAATAGACAATTTCACCACATACACCCTTGTCCAAAACAAAACAATGGGTATGAGCTCAACTATTTTCTATTAGATTTAAAATATAGATGGGGGGGGAAAAGTCATATAGCAGCTTGTGGACAGAGAATGCAAGAGTAAATCTTGGCCAGGTATAACTTAAATAAATCACTATCAAACTACTTTCCAGCTGATAAGACACTTAGCATACAGAAGTCATCAAGTCAACATCAGACTCCAATCCACACAAACGCAACCCAGTAAAGCAGGTGAACAACAGTAACTTACCTTGAACAGTTGGCTGTCAAAAATAAATTCCAAGGAACTTAAGAAACTCAAGGGGGTGAAAAAAAGAATCCAAGTCTTCCCGTCAAGCCTTTTTTCACGGAGGACTTAATTCTCTCCCTCAGTCAGCCAAGGCTTGCTCCAGGACAGCTGTTGCTGACGACGCGGTGGCGTCCTGAATGAAACATGAGAGTAGCTTCAGGTAGGATCAACGGAACGGCGTGACACTTCCAGAGACGCTTTTTCACCGCGCGTTGGTCCATGGTGTCGGGACTGTTTTAATTAATGAGTCAACAACTGAAATCGAGGTGGTTTTTTCGTTGGGATCAATAGGTTTTCTTCATCGATTGTATTCTTTGAGTGATCGATTAGCTACGCAGTACGCAGGTATAGTTGAAACTACTGGAACAACATTGTCTGGTGTGCGCTCTCCGAGCGCGTCTTGGATGTGCCTGCCTAGTGCGCACAGCAGAACCAAGCAAACCTAGTGAAATGAGCCAGTCAGTGTAAGCTTATACAGATATGATGATGAAGGCAGATTGAACGTTTTACTTACCCTGTCATGGTGGAAATGGGACTGTCTGTCTCTGACCAGCACACACCTGCAGCATGGCGAAGATAGAGTAGCCTACAGTAGCCTACTTATGTACAATTTTTAGATATTTGTACTTTACTTACTAGAGTATTTCAATCCAATGTCCAATACTTTTGCTTCTACTCCACTACATCTCGGATCCAAATGTTGTACTTTTTTTTTTTTTTTACTCCACTACAATTATTTGAAAACTTCTATTTTCTAGTTACTTTGTAACAAAACATACATTAACCACTTCAGCCCTATACATTTTGGCCATTTGAAAATAGCAGCTTTACAAGCTCACAGTGCATTGCTATGCGATGCACTGTGAGCTTGTACATCTGCTATTTTCAATAGATGCGTATACATTTTGAAAACATGAAATGGGACATTCTGGACAATGAGTACATTTTGACGCCAATACTTTTGTACTTTTACTCAAGTAAATTTCGAATTCCAGAGTTTTACTTAACAGAGTATTTCTTGTAGTAGACCCTATAGATTCTTGTACTCAAGTAAAACATCTGTGTACTTTTCCCATCACTGATTACTAGCGCACCGAGCAGCACCACGAAGATACCGAATCCTAAACCCCAGAGGCGTCAATTGGGTATGGCAAGCTATGGCAGCTGCCATGCCTTGGCTACAGGTGAAATTGAAAATAATAAAATGTACTGTAATCGTGCCTGTTGCTAAGGTATGGCAACATGACTGGTGTCTTGCACGCGCACGAGGGCGCGCGTGCAAGACACCAGTCATGTTGCCATACCTTAGCTTTTTCTGAACTGACGCCGCTGCTAAATGCTCCTTTGGGAGCAGGTGGAAATAAAGCACCTGCTGCCCAGCAGGGGGCAAGCATCAGTGAGCATCCTGTCGATGCATAAAGCTATATCTGGCTTCAAGGTGCGTGGTATGATTATACAAGGAAAATGATATCTGCGATTACAAAATGTTTAACTGGTTGTCATCTGTTTCTGGGAACTGGAGACCTACTGCGTTTTCCCTCTCCCCCCTCCTTCTCGTGTCTGCAAAAGTAACGTCTGCTTCAAAACGGGATCAGACATAAAACTACAGAAGGCGCTGCTAATCCATTCACAGCTCAGCGGAAACTTAAACCCGATTCATCGTTTTCAAAGCTGTATGGGGCCAGAGCTAACTTCGTCTATGAAGCAATAGCATAGCCTGCTGGTGATGAATGATGAACCTTTTTAAGAAACCAGATTTTAAAATACATGCATCTTATTGAACAGAAGCCACCCTTCTCTCTCTCTCTCCCCCCCCCCTTCTCAACCGTGTCCTCAGTGCAGTAACTGTCTTCCAGCTCTCATGTTTGTGATGTGACGAGTCAGACGACTGATGTGCAGAAGTCCAAGACAGGTGGGTAGACTCACTAGGTACACCGATTGATAACCAATTGTGACCACCAGATGTCGCCGTTTTTCATTTACGAGTCACAGCATTAGAATGTTTTTATAACACTCAGTCATGGCTGATTGTGTCTCCTTGCTGTTAATACAGTATAGTCCTAATACAATACACTACTGACAAAGTAAACACCACACTTTTAAAGATGATAATTAATAACTTTTCTATTGAATATGATCTTTGTTTCAAGAAGACTTATTTCTCCTTGTTGGGTTAAGTAAAGCGGTTAATTTCTTTACATTTTTCTCTTTCAACACCTACAAATATAAAAGACCACTTATTTTTCTCTTACAAGACTAGACAGGAAAGGAATTAAAGGACTTAAATGCAAATGTATATTTTATTCATAAAAGGAATTGTGCAAAATAGGTTTTCAAACGGAAAAAAAGTATTCTCACAAGCTCTTGTTCACCATTGGTTAAATGTGTGTAAAACCCACAGACTTAAACACTTTCACGTCACGTTTCATAAAACGGCAGGAATAGCTAATCTACAAGCTCCTAAGTTTTCAACTTGTGACACTGCATTAAGACCAAGTAGGTCAGCCATTCTTGATGTGATTTCAAATTGAGAGTGAGAGAAAAAGGGTGGGTGATAGAGGTTTTTGCCAGACAATATATTTTTGGATTAGTTAAATCGTATTATGGCAACACAAAAATATGGCGACACAAAAACAACTGCCTGGTTGTTTCATTAGTCCGTGTCCTCATCGGAAGCCGTTTCTTCATTAGTGGCATCGATCCACTCTGTGCCACTGTCCTCGGCTTCCTCAATCTCCTCCTTAGAGCCTTCACTGGCAGTGTCATCTTCCTCAATCTCCTCCTTAGAGCCTTCGCTGTCATCTTCCTCAACCTTTTCTGCTCCTGCGCTCTCCTCCTCGTCCTCGCTCGTGCTGCACTCTTCCTCGCCCTTGCTTGTGCTGCTGTCTTCATCGTCCTTGCTCATGCTGCTCTCTTCCTCTTCCTCGCCCGTGCTGCTCTCTTCATCGTCCACGTCTTCCATCAATGACCTAACCAGAGAGCGCCTGGAGGCCACCGAGGCGTTCCCTCCGCAGCTCATCCTGGACCTTGAGCCGAGTGGGGGGGATCTGAGTGGAGTGGAAGCTCCCAGTTGCGGAGGAGCAAACGATTCGTTCAATTTGCCAGTGATGGGCTGGTGCGTGTAGTCACCTTCCTCGTCACTGTCATAAATAACGGCCGCCTTCTTCTTCTTGGTTGTGATGAAGGAGTCTGCGGATTGATCCATCTCGGAGACGCGGCAGCGTTTGACACTCGCATGCTCTCTTCCCGCGTTGAGAGACTTCTCCACGTCGAAACTGCCTTCCAACTGAAGACGGGAGAGCAGCTTCGTTCCCTGGGCTTCGACTTTCTCTTCGTCCAGGTCTTCGCCTGCGAACATGTCGTCGCCGCTGTCCTCCAGCTCGAGGACGAAGTCGCCGTGCTGCGGGGACTCGTTGTACGAGTTCATTTCACCGCCGTCTTCACTCATATTCAAAGCAAGAGACAACTGCAGCATAGACAGCCTTTTATTCTTCAGAGAGATGCCGGGGTTGATGGCCTTCGGTCTTGGCGATTCCATGACCTCGCTTTCATCTAAGCCACACGGAACCCCATTCCAGGACACGTCTCTGGCTGAAACACTGCCAGGGCTGATGTCCTTTGGTCTTGGCGATTCCATGACCTCACTAATGGAGGCATCCCTTTCCTCTAGGCCACACGGAACCCCATTCGAGGACACGTCTCTGGCTGAAACACTGCCAGGGTTGATGTCCTTCGGTCTTGGCGATTCCATGACCTCGCTTTCATCTAAGCCACACGGAACCCCATTCGAGGACGCGTCTCTGGCTGAAACACTGCCAGGGCTGATGTCCTTTGGTCTTGGCGATTCCATGACCTCACTAATGGAGGCATCCCTTTCCTCTAGGCCACACGGAACCCCATTCGAGGACACGTCTCGGGATGAAAAATAGTCAAGGGTGGCATCTTTCGTTATCGAAGTGTCCATGACCTCGCTAAAGGACGCGTCCTGTGGCTGGCCCTTGACCCTGCTCAGAACCCCGTTCAAGGACGCGTCTCTGGGCGAGTCACGTCTCTCTTCAGCCTGGTTCTCAGCAACGCTATCATCCAAAGTGATGTTGACCATCTGCACGCTCAGATTTTGACCGACGTCATGGTGCTCCTCCTCAGCAGGGCCAGACGGAAATGCTACATCTCTCGGTGACCGTTCTTCTTTCACGGATCCGACAGCCCGAGTCTCTTCTTCAACACTTGCGTCCATAGTATCATCGATCACCTGTACACTCTCACTTTGCACGCCATCTTGTTGTTCTTCTACAGAATCCGACAGGGACTGGTCGAGGTCCACTACCGCCAGGGACTGGTCGAGGTCCACTACCGCCAGGGACTGGTCGAGGTCCACTACCGCGACAGGCGAGCGTCCGATGTCGTCGTCGTCATACCGGGGCGAGGAGGGGAAAGGAGGGCGTGGCTTTGCCCGCTCTCGTTTGTCATCGGACCTCGGCGCTCCATTCTGAGCCGTCTGTCTCAGCCAGGCTGGCTCTGTGCTTGCGCCCATGCTCTCCGCCAGCTGGGCCTGCAGCGACGACTCCACCCTCATCAGTTCCTGCGCCTTCTGGACCCTCGTCTCGATGTAGCGCTGAGACTGTTCATCCTCGGGGTGCTCGTCGTCGCAGTTGGCCACCTCAAGAATCAAGATGAACAAGGTTTACCGTCAGTACCTTATAAAGGTTCAAGTGGATAATAAGTATTGTGGAGATTTAATTTATAGTCATATCGTCCATGCACTGGGATCAATTCACCTTTTATTTGCCGAGCTGCATATCCGGTACCACTTAAGCCGGTAAAGGGTATAAATGTATAATATACGTATTCGTATTTTTTCAGTCTATCAATGTCTTGCTGATCTACAAGCTACAAGCTCACAACGTGCCGCGTTGTGAGCTTGTAGATCTGCAATTTTTTTGGGCAAATGTTCCGCCACAGGATAATGGATTTTGATTATCGTGATAATATCGGTAATTTCTTTTTATCACAATAATCGTGATATGAAATCTTCATATCGTCCCATCCCTAGTGTGAATGTCCACAATACTGTGAAACAAAGCAAGTGTGATGGTATGCCAAACACTGTGCAACATCAACATAATAACGCTGTGTTAACAGATGGGGCGGAGGTGGGAAGACTTGCCAAGGATGGCAGCACACAGCAACATAATATCAACGATAAAACGGTGCAATAATAAGCGCATATAGAGATACCTTGAACACTCCATTAGGCCTGTTACAATTATTACATAATCGTCTAATCGCAATTATTTGACATAGTCGCAATTATTATGATAATCGTCATAATCGTTTAGATGTTGAAATTTTTTGTATATATGTTCAAACATTTAAAGAATAGTGGAAATAGCAGATCTACAAGCTCACGTGTCGTGACGCGTTGTGAGCTTGTAGATCAGCTATTTCCACTATCAATGTTGTTTGTATGTATAAAGTTGTCAAATATGTCAGTAATTTCTTTGTATATTTAGGTTATGCGTCATATCTGCCATGTGCAACTTAGAAGCCTACAAGCCAAACAGGAATGTAATTGTCAACGACAAAAAACACAATTAAATCGCTAATCGCAAATTATTTGAGTGACAATTAATCGTCATGTAAAATGTCATAATCGCGACAGCCCTACCTGCGAGAACATGAGATCGTGGTCGGTGATGCCAAACATCTCCATGGCGTGCAGGTGCGCGATGTGCTCATCCAGCTGGGGGTCCGTCATGCGGTGCCTGGAGTGGAGGGTCTGCAGCTGAATCTGGGTGTTGGAGGAGCGCGTCTCCTCCAGGCTGAAGAGCTCCTTCAGCTCCTGCTTGCTGAAGTACCTGTGAAGAGAATTATATTAAATGCTTTGTGCAAAATGCATCATATGATGCTTTGTAGCAAGCTGAAATACTAAAATATCTAAAAACACAGACTGAACACAAAAAAATAACTCGGGATTGTGTTGATCGTGTCCCAAACTACAATAACATAAGATCTGGTTGCCCCAGAGGTGAAGTGGTCCTTTAAACTATTTGGGTCCCCATCCGGAATCAATGGGGGTACATTTATTGTAATCAAATTATTGTTTTAGGAATTTGACTAAAAACTAAAAATATTCCATTAGTCTCCATGGCATGAGGAATCAAGAAAAGCAAAGTCATCGTGGGGGTGAACTACTCCTTTAATGAACAGTGAACACTTTCTGTACACTTTTTGAAAAATATCTTGATCTAGACCAGTGCTTCTTGACCTGTGGGTCCCCAAATTATTTTGGGAGGTCCCCAGATTATTGTGCAACATTAATGTGCAACATTGATTGTTTTCTCTCTCAACAGTAACAAATAGGGGTGTCTTCTAAAAATCGACGAATCGACGCGTCGTTTTAAGCCCCGGGAATCGACGCCAATTGTTTGAGTCGAAGCGAAAATATATATTTTTTTATATCACCAGTTAGCCTACTACTGCCAGTAGGCTACTGCGGTGCACTGCTGGACTGGTGTGGTGTCATGTACTTCCAATGAGAAGTAGCAATTGGCGAACAGTTATTTATTGTCTCGCACCAGCGTCGGGTTGAAAGTGAGACGGAACGTCCAGAACGGTTCAGACCGCCGCTTCGTTAAAACATTCAGAGCCGGGACAGTGTTCCGTTAAGAGGAGGAAGCACGCTGTCAAAATCCCATATTAAATAACCTGCCACAGCACAAACGCGCGTCCACGAAGTAGTAAACAATCTTCTAAAGTCAAATTAACATACACAAGTGTAGGCTACAAGTTACATTTTCTAATTAAAGTGCTTCTGAATTGTTCCAGTGTTGTAATCCATGATGAATGATTGTGTTTCGCTGTGTTTGCGTCCATGACATGTCCACACACTCCTGGCTCAAGCGGGAGCTGTGCCTCCACCTGTTTATGATCCTTTTCTGAAATTAATCCGTTCTCGACACTGACTCATTACTCTGTCAGTGCTCTGTGTCCCGCGACTGCGGACTGGATCCCATCGTTCATTTAAAAGAGCCGTTCAAGAGAGCGGAATCGTTCGCGAATGTCTCATCTCTACTGCACGCTGCCGAGAGACGGGGCAGAGTTGAAACAGCGGAGATGTTTTATTTGTTTTAACGGTGTGTTATAACTCTATGGTTGTACACTGCTATGCAGATAACATTTGTGCTCGCGCACCGATATCACCGAAAACACTGTGTATTCAATTCATCTCTTAATGTATTATTCTATTATGTTGACGTGGTTTAAAGCAACACTTTTTTTTTTTTTTTTTTTTTTACACAAAGTAGACTATAAAACGATTCGTCGACGCGTCGGATTAACCCCCGCGACTCGAATCGACTCCATAAATCCTGTGTCGAAGACAGCCCTAAGTAACAAACCAACATAAAGTTTGAGTGTATAGAGGGTAACAGCACATTTCTTAAGTGACAATTTAAGGACTTTTTGAGAGAGGGCGAGATCATTTAGCGACCTACAACTGGGTTGCAACCTGGTCGGTAGTTTTCAGCAACCGGGTCGCTAAATCTACCGACCGGGCCGCTAAATCACCGACCGGGGTCGGTGATTTAGCGGCCTGGTCGGTGAAAACTACCGACCAGGTTGCAACCCAGTTGTAGGTCGCTAAATGATCTCGCTCCTACTGGACTTTTTAGTACCTCTAAATGACATATTAAACATTGGCCAAATAGTCAAATATTAGAGGCTGAAATTGTGAAAATAGCCGATCTACATGCTCACAACGCCTTGCGGGGAATCACGGCACAATTAACTTTAATGTATTATCATAGTGTCTAATTAAAATGAACTGGTCATACATCACGTCTCTTCTCTGCAAACTGTCTTTAGACAACTTGTTGTGATTGACACTATAACAAAATTGAATTTACTATAAACGTATATTCCCGCAGCACACCTGAAAGGGTTCTTCTTGTCCCCGGTGGTCTGTCTGATCAGGGAGTCCTTGAAGACCTGACGCCTGTAGATCTTCTCCTCCACCGTGCCACAGGTGATGAGCCGGTAGATGACCACGTTCTGCGTCTGCCCGATGCGGTAGGCGCGGTCCACGGCCTGGGCGTCGGTGGCGGGGTTCCAGCTGGGGTCGTAGATCACCACGCGGTCGGCGGCGGTCAGCGTGATGCCCACGCCACCCACCTGGGTGGTCAACAGGAAGACGGTGTAGCGGCCGTCTCGCTGGAACTTCTGGATGAGCCGCTCGCGCTCGGCGATCTTGGTGATCGTGCCGTCCAGCCTCATGACCTTACAACAGGGGGAAGTGGTTGAGCAATTAGACCCCGAGCAGTGGTTCTCAAAGTGGAGACCCCAGTAGTCCCTCAATAAAATGGGGGAGTTTAAACTTCACTATAAGAATTGAGAGAAGTTATAAGAATTCACTGTACAAGCTGGATCTATTAGCTCACGTATCGCATTCTAACTATTGTGAGCTTGTAGATCTACTTTCTTTAATGTTTGGAGGGGGGAAAAAAACATTTAATTTGTTGCATAATTAACTCCAATATCTCCATGGCACAACAGTGGGCCCTTTTTACTTGACATGAAAATGCTTGAGAACCACTGAACTAGAGTGCCAAGAAACTAGGCTAGCCAGAAGACATTAAGCCTATGGTTAACAAATGAACAACATACCTACTCATCTAAACAACATACTATACTATGCAAGTTCTCTTTTTCCTGGTTTTAATCACTGTCAAACATTCTACAAGCCATCAGCTTGTAAATCTTCAGTTTGCAATTTCTTTAAGATTTCTTTACATATCTTTACAACAAAATATTGTCGTCATATTCAATTTCATCCAAATAGCCCAGCCCCCAGCATATGATCTATCAAAATGAGTCAACTAGTGCACACCTTGAATCCCCTGTTGGTGAGGACTCGCTGGAGGATGTCCAGCACCTTCCGGAAGCGGGCGAAGACCAGGGTGCGGTGCCCTTCCTCCCTGAGCCTCTGGAGCAGCTGGAGGAGGAACGTCATCTTCCCAGACTCAGAGACCAGCGTCTCATCCGAGATGCCCTCGATGTTGCTTCCCGTGGCTTCCTGCTGGTAGGGCCGTCACAAGCAGGACATTTTAGTCTGGGCCGCCACCCCCAAAATAATCATATTTTAAATGGGGACACACCCCACACTGACGAGCATTAAGAGTTGAGGAATTACATTTTGTATAACGCGGTTCTATTATGGAAATAGCCGATCTACATGCTCACAATTTCTGCCTCCAATATTTGACAATTTGGCCAAGGTTTAATTAGTCATTTTAGAGGTATTAAAAAGTCCTTAAATTGTCACTTTAGAAATGTGCATATACTCACTATACACTTATACTTTATGCTGGTTTGTTTACTGCTGAAGTGAGAAAACAATGTTGCACATTAAGTTAATCATCTGGGGACCCCCCCCAAAATAATTTGGGGTCACGACCCACAGGTTGAGAACCAGTGTTTTAGTAGACCATGAATCGATATTTCTGTTTTTGCATTGAAACGTATAACATTTCTATTTGCTTTATGATCAATAGATTGTACAGGGCAGAACAAAGCTGACTGATAATGACAATACAATAATCTAAATAAGTAATGCACTATGGAAAAAGACAATATTTTTATGTTTTATCCAAAAGGCCCAAAACAGGGAAGCCAGGTTGAAGGTGGTTAGAAGAGCGTTGCCAAAGATGTTGTAGTAATGATAGACAATAAGACATTGCAGACAGCTGAATGGAAACAAAAATGACTGCAGACAGCTGAATGGAAACAAAAATGACTGCAACCAGGATATTAACATTAAAAAAAAAAAGTAATGATCGCACCTCACTATTCATTTTTACATGTCAAAGTCAAACTCAAAAGAACAAAGGTTTGGGCTGTCCAGCCTTCGTCAGAGAGGTCAGAGCGTAGAGATAACCAAAGTTTATTGACCAGGAGATGATAGCAGCTTACCTGCTGGTCCTCAGCTAAGCATTCCTCCAGTCCCAGCTGAGCGACAGCTTTGGAAGAGAGCAGCCTGGGGTGGTCACACACCTTCTTCAGGACGGTAAGTTCAGCCAGAGGTGACCTGTTAGAAAGGTTGTAGAGATCAACCATTGGTACACTGGTTTTCAACCAGTGGACCTGGGCACGCACACACACACACACACAGGTTCTTGAGGGGGTTGCAGGTTCTTGAGGGGGTTATTTGTAACCAAATAAACTAAAAAAGAAAGGAAACTTGACTTCGGTCTATTATCTACCTGTATCTCCCTTATTAATAATACCAATTTTTAATGTGTTTTATCTCATTTGTACCTTTACAAGGAGGTACAGTTTGTAAGCATCAGGCATTCGTGGAATGAGCACCACAGCCAAACGTGTGGGTAGCGCCGGGTCCGCCGACCAAAGATTTGACAGCATTCGGTCCATTATATCTCCCCTTTAATTATGCCAAATGGTATCGTGTTTGATATCATTGTTATCGTTGAATTGTAAACCTTTACAACAAGGTACAGACTGTAAGGATCTGAGCAACACAGCCAAATGTGTGGGTAGCGCCCCTCCAAAAATTGTCAAAATGAACTGGCAGGCCTGCAATACGGTTCTTTTGGTGTTCACCTTTGTTGCTTGGTTCAATGAATGATTGCACTCTCCCTCAGTAATAAGAAAAAAAACACCACATATTGGCCATTTTTACACTTTGTAAATTTTAAGCTCAGTGTCAGGGTAGCCCAAAACGAGAGTAAATGCCAGCAGAACAGAATATTGCAAGCCATTTTGAATTTACTTCATGAAGAGGTCTACACAATTAGAGAATGTAGAAAATGTACCACAATAGAGCATGGTATTGTGGACAAAAACCTATATCCAACAACAACAAAATATGAATATATGATATATCTACAATATATATATACGTTTTGGGTCTGAGAGGCTAATCTCAAATGGTGGCCTGTGGTTCAAATGCAGAATAAATGGACTTTGATATGAAAAAGGTTGAAAACCACTGAATTAGTAAACCAACCATATACTTAGTAGTTGACCAAGGGCTCTACACTATGTCTGCACCTCTACACAAAATCAACAAGTGGCTAACTGGTTTCCAGCAGGACCAAAATAATGTTGAATATGAAAAACTACGTTTAAAGTGCTTGCTTCTTTTTATCCTCCATATCGTCAAGTCAGGGACCCACAAGCCCGAAAGCTCAAGTAATAGGGTTGAACCTGTGATGTCATGCCGTACTTTTTATTTCTGTTTTATCTATTCGTTTGGTCATTAAGGTCCACAGAATGCGAGGCCTGCTCTGCCAGAAACATCGTGAAACAAAGTTGTGGCCATTTGTATATTCACTGTCCCATTGACTTCACTATACAAAAAAAGAAAAATATAAAAAAAAAGAAGAAAAATAAAATAAGTAGCATGTGAGGGGTCAAACTAGTAGTCAGGGGATATCTTAAAACGTCCTGGAATAAATTCCTTACCAAAAATGTTCTTCGCCAATGTGTTTGTAAAGGTATATAGTACACATACCACAAAGACTGAAATTCAGTTTCCCTAGGAGAATCCGTGACAGCTGCTGAAAGTTGGGGTCCCATTAACTTAACCATACAGGATAAAACACACCAAAATAAATATGCTTTAAGTAGAATGTGAGGGGTCAAACTAGGGTTTTTTCATGATTCTGAATCCATTATTTGCAAGCATTTGTTTTGCACAAAAACATTCCTTGGGGTGAAGGGGCTCGCATAAAAATCTGTGAAAAGTGATGACTAATCACTAAACCATAGTGTCGTGAAAAGTGATGACTAATCACTAAACCATAGTGTCGTGAGGCCTTTTTTTAGCCCAAGGAATGTTTTTTGTGGAAAATAAATGCTTGCAACTGATTCAGAATCATGAAAAACCCCTAGTTTGACCCCTCACATGCTACTTAAAGCATATTTATTTTGGTGTGTTTTATCCTGTATACTATAGTTAATTTAATGGGACCCCAGCTTTCAGCAGCTGTCAAGGATTCTCCTAGGGAAACTGAATTTCAGTCTTTGTGAGATGTGTTACTAGACACCTTTACAAACACATTGGTGAAGACGTTTTTTGGTAAGGAATTTATTCCAGGATATGACACTATTTCTGAAGATATCACCCGACTAGGGGTTCTTCATGATTCTGAATCCATGGCAAGCATTTGTTTTGCATGAAAAACATTCCTTGGGCTAAATTTCGGCCTCACAAAACTGTGAAAATCGATAGTCAACTGGGTCACTTGCTAACATGAACCCGAAAATAAATCCTAACACTGACACCGTAAAAGTGGCATAAAGATCAGTGTTCACTGTAGGCCTACCTGGTTGTTGTGAGCAGCTCTTTGATGTGGTCGAGGGACAGGAACTGGTTGTAGATTTCTTCCTGTACCTTGCTCAGGTACGTCCACACGACGAGGTCGTTCTTCCTCGTCAATGTCGGCATGACGGCCATGCCCGATTCGGCTTCGTCATTTGTGACGTGGCCGTTGTTGGAGTCTGCGTGTTCCTCTCCGTTCATTTCTTCTTTATCGGCCTGTTTCTTCTGGACCTCCGCCTTGGTCCTCCTCAGGAAATATGGTCTGATGGTCGCCATGAGGTTCTCGGACATCCTGGCTCCCAGGGCCTTCTCTCCCGGCGTGGCGTCCTTCTCCCTGGCCCTGGTGATAGGGGTGGGCGATATGGAAAAAATACAAAATCACAATGTGTTTCCAAGCAGTATCACGACAGACGATATCTTATCGAGATTCTTTTTCATGTTGGTTTTTATGGTTATTTTTCAAGTTACTTAACAGTACAACCACCTACAAAAACTAAAAGAAAAAGCCATTTAGACCAGTGGTCTTCAAAGTGGGGTCCAGGGACTCTCTGGGTTCCTTTTGAGAGGTCTAAATTGACCCATACAAGTATATATGCAACTCTGACAGTATACAAATAAAACCAAATGGAACCTTAGGCCTTACGGGTCCATTTATTTCATTTTTATACTGTCAGAGTTAAGGGTAGACCTTGACATTTTCAAGTTTGAGAACTACTGATTTAGACCAAAATGTAGGTTTAAAGGACAACTTTAGTTTTTTACAACAAGGGTTCATATTTTAGATCGTAATTAAAGAATATAAAACATGAGTGTTAAAATGATTTCATTTACTCCTTTCTATTGTTTTAGAGATTCTTATTTCAGTGTTGGGGGCATGCGTACAAGTGGCTAAATATGTAATTTTACACAGAATAAGCCCATTCCCAAGATACAACGCAACCTTTCATGGTTGGATGTGACTTATGGGGGCTAGAAGTGTTACTGTAAATAGCAATAAAGAAACTGCTGGCTTATTGTGTCTAAAAAGACATATTTAGCCACTTGTATGCATACCCCCATGCGTATGCATGCCCCACATTTTAGCACGGTAAACGCGATAAAACAATAGAACGAAGCAAATGAAAACATTTTAACACTCACTTTTTCTTTTCTCTAATTACAATCTAATCTAAAATGAACCCTTGTTGTAAAAAAACAAAGTTGTCCTTTAAATGAATTCTGCAATGAATCCCTCTATTAAATAACAATTCAACAGGATTTTCTATAAAGCTCATTGTATCACAATATATACGACATCTCTGAAAAGGAATATCGTGGAGACATTGTATCGTCTCGACGATATTCATCACCACATCGCCCACGCCTACCTGGTGATGGGGTTCTCGAATTCCGTCTTGAACGTTTTCGCCGTGCCGAGGAGCGCGCCCTGGCAGGCGAAATCGAACAGAGCCCACAGCTCTCGCAGGTTGTTCTGCACGGGGGTCCCCGTGAGCAGAACGCGGTTTCTCGCCGGTACGGCGTAGGCGCTCTTGGCGGTTTTCGTCGAGGAGCCCTTGATCTTGTGCGCCTCGTCCAGGATCATGTAGTCCCACTTGAACTCGCGTCCCTGGTGATGGGGATGGGACGATAGGAACATTTCAGATCAGGATTATTGTGACAACGGAAATCGCAATTTACCATATTATCGCGATAATCAAAACCATTGTCCTGGAGCGGAACATTTGCCAAAAAATAGCAGATCTACAAGCACACAATGGGCTATTTTTTAGCAAAGACATTTGATAAAGAGTGAAAAGAAAAGACTGTATTAAGTACGTATATTATTATTATTATTATAAGTACCTTTTACCAATTATAGAGGGTCTAACCCATTTAGGCCTACAATTATTGAATGCTTTAACCAGTGAAAAATAGCAGATAATATACAAGCTCACAGCGCGGCACCGAGTGCCACGCTGCGAGCTTGTAGATCTGCTATTTTTTTTTTATCGTGAAAATTAGAATTTTGACCCGATTCTATGAGTGTCTTTTGAATCCTTCTAAGATTAAAAAAAAATAAAAACTGTTTCTATGTCAGCAATCTGGCCAGCCATCGTCAAAGAAAAGGTCCTTTTCACTTAAATGGAGCTCAGTTGGTCTGTTCTTGAGAGACTACTATGTCAGTGGTTCTAAAACCTTTTCATGTGAAGGACCCCCAAAATGATATTTATTTGGCCACAGACCCCCATCTCAAAATATTCAGTTCCAGGGACCCCCCCCCAGAAGCAAAATTTGAGTTGCAAACGTTCGCTTTGAAAATACATAATATTCAAAGATTTGCACACATTTTCACGACTTTTTCAAAAATAGCAGATCTACAAGCTCGCAGCGCGCTGTGAGCTTGTATATCTGCTATTTTTCACTAGTTAAAGCATTCAATAATTCTAGGCCTTAAGACAGTAATACCGGATATGCAGCTCCGGAAATAAAAGGTGAATTGATCCCAAAGTGTTTTTTTTTAATCACAATAAACGATAATATCGTCGTCCCATCTCTACCTGGTACGAGGCCAGCTGCTCCCAGTTGTTTATCAGCATGTTGTACGTGGTGATGACCACGCCGTCGCGCCTCTGGACCTTCTCCAGGTTCCTGTTTCGCTCTGCCCTGCTGGAGCCGTGGAACTCCTTCACTCGCATCCCGGGGGTCCACTTGCCGAACTCCTTCGTCCAGTTGGTGATTAAGGAGGTCGGCATGACGAGGAGGGTGTGCTTGACGTGGCCGGCGTCGTACATGCCCGATAGGAAAGAGATGATCTGGATGTAGGGGTGAAAAGATTAAAAAAGATATATTTCAGGAATTGAATGATCGGTTTAGTGATGCATCATGTAATTTCCTGTAGGCCTATGCCAGGGGTCTTCAACAGGGGGTCCGCGGAGGTACTGCAGGGGGTCTGCGAAATTATTGATTTGAATTAAGATTTCAAAAAATGTTTTTTTTTTTTTTTACATTTATGTTAAAAAATAAATCATGATTCTATCCATTTTGAATAGCTTGAATACATGATTACTACGCAATTGACAGATTGTTGATATTATGGACATTGGTTCTCAGTTAATAAGTAGTATGTTTAGAAATGGTAGTGGTACGACCCACCCTGCTCGCTGTAACTTGTACATGTTTAAAATAAAAAAATATGTCGTAGCCCCGACCCCCCACCCTACGAGGTGGTAGGGGGTCCCTAGGGTGGATCTTAAATTACCTTTTTTAGATTTTCTTGAGTCTCACCCCCCAATTATGTTCCAATGTACAAAAAAATGCTTTGGTTAAAATTTGGTTGAATTTCAAGCATATTTAGAGGTAGCTCAATCAAGTCAAAGATTGTACATTTTATTGGTCAAAATCGAATTGCACTGCAGGCACATTTAAGTTATACATTATACATTATTCTTATACTAAGCACAGAAATTATATTTTTTAAGCTTACAAATCTAAACACAAATCTGATTACATGTTTGTCATATGTCAAACCAGAATTAATGTATTGTAGGAAATAGCAAAGCAAAGAATGACAATTGCTATTTTTCATTTAACGTGCACAATGACATGTCTTTATTGCACACTCTTCAATCATACTCACAACACACAACAAGTACACAGCCCCACTTCCTTGTTTACCCCCAAAAACCCCGAAAGTCACTGCAGTATAGCAATTCAGTAGTTACTGATCAATTAAAGTTTGTTTACGGCTATCGGGATACTTGTGCCGATGGTTCTGCACAATTTGCAGCAAGTATTGGAGTTGGGACTCATCTTTAGTAATGAGACCACAATATTCTTGTATTAGGTCAACCCCACGCTCTGCATGATCATTGACAACATTCATTGCCTTCACTACAGCCAGAGCTTCTTGGTAGTCTACCCTGGGCTCCCACTCATCGGGATCAACGTCAAGGAAGTCATCTGGGAGATCCATCATTTTGAAAAGCACTTCAATGTTCTTCCTTGCAATTGTTCCAAGGTCAACAGTAATTCTCAGTTCATGATCTTCATTTCCATCTTTCATGGCTCTCACCATCAGCCTCTTCGTTTGCGCGCTCACTTGACTGTCAAACAATGCAAGTCCGACAATCTCTGGAGCAAAATACCATAAGTGATAGGAACACTTTTGAGAAGCAGCTTTAGACACCTCAGCATTTATTGATGAATATTCCAGCAACGATTTTAACAGCTGCCAAGTAATTTAGTGGAGCGCTGACAGCAACAGGTGCCATCATCCATGCCTTCACATAATTGCAAACTGCAAAAATGCACAAATCCATGCATGCTTTTTCTTCCCTGAAGGTCAGTTTGAATTGGCCATGAAACATCCAGATCTTCATACAATAAATAACCTTTGCCATCCAACGGGCATGATGGGTAGCTCCTGGAGCTCTGAACCGGATACCTCGAGCAGCGAGGTATCCGGTTCATCAATAAATGCTGAGGTGTCTAAAGCTGCTTCTCAAAAGTTTTCCAATCACTTATGGTGAACAGGGGCATATAGAGAATTACTGTTGACCTTGGAACAATTGCAAGGAAGAACATTGAAGATTTTTTCCAAGGTGCTTTGAGTGGGAGCCCAGGGAGGACTACCAAGAAGCTCTAGCTGTAGTGAAGGCGATGAATGTTGTTAATGATCATGCAGAGTGTGGGGTTGACCTAATACAAGAATATTGTGGTCTCATTACTAAAGATGAGTCCCAACTCCAATACTTGCTGCAAATTGTGCAGGACTATCGGCACAAGTATCCCGATAGCCGTAAACAAATTTTAATTGATCAGTAACTACTGAATTGCTATACTGCAGTGACTTTCGGGGGTTTTGGGGGTAAACAAGGAAGTGGGGCTGTGTACTTGTTGTGAGTATGATTGAAGAGTGTGCAATAAAGACATGTCATTGTGCACGTTAAATGAAAAATTGCAAATTGTCATTCTTTGCTTTGCTATTACCTACAATACATTAATTCTGGTTTGACATATGACAAACATGTAATCAGATTTGTGTTTAGATTTGTAAGCTTAAAAAATATCATTTCTGTGCTTAGTATAAGAATAATGTGTAATGTATAACTTAAATGTGCCTGCAGTGCAATTTGATTTTGACCAATAAAATGTACAATCTTTGACTTGATTGAGCTACCTCTAAATATGCTTGAAATTCAACCAAATTTTAACCAAAGCAGTTTTTTGTACATTGGAACATAATTGGGGGGTGAGACTCAAGAAAATCAGAAAAAGGTCATTTAAGATCCACCCTAGGGGTCCCTGCTCCATCTACCCATCAGTTTGGGGGTCCCCGGCCTGAAAACGTTGAAGACCCCTGGCCTATGCATTATGTAAACAGAGGTAACAGCATTGGCGAGTTGAAAAGCCTAGCGGCAATGGTGAAAAACTAAAATTTTACTTCAAGCAGCATGGTCGTCGCAAACAAAAAAGCAGCCCTAATGGATGCTTAAACGTTGGCTGTTCCCCGTTGCACAGGGTCAAATTCCATAATGGGTCAAATCAAATATAGCCATTTGCCAGGAAAACACATTCAAGGGGTTCAGATAAGGTGTGTTGTTGAGCATGTATCAACCAGCATATTAGTATTCTAAATGAATTGCATTGATGAACTGATAGAATAATCAAAAATCTAATCGACAAATGAATCAATCATGAAAATGAATCATTATTTGCAGCCTGTACCTGGATAGTTTTGCCAAGACCCATGTCATCTGCCAGGATGCCGCCTTTGAGGCCGTCCCGGTACAGACCATAGAGGAAGGCTAC
>NC_137825.1:52800583-52843083 GCF_963921795.1 Nannobrachium achirus
GCTTGTAGAACTGACATTTTCATTTATGGACGAAATTTTCAATATATATTGTCTTAGTCGTAGCTATGTTTCTATTTAGTTTGTCAGTGAAAAAAGGTAGCAAATTTTTCATCAGTTTTGGTCAACAAACTGGCATATTAAATATGCATCATCTATTCACCAGCATGCTTTCCTTTTTACATGACAAAAGCTGAGACCCATCACACATGCGCGTGCACACACATACTGTTTTTGAGCGGTGGTCACACCGTCTCCATAGCGTGGCCGTGTGTGTAGGTATGTTTGTTTGTTAGTTAGTTTGTTTGTATGTGGGTGGGTGGGTGGGTCTGTATGTAGCCTCAAGCCTGTGTAGTACCTTTTCAGACCACACATGTTAAGGGAGGGGCGCTGTTGTCCAGGCCACACACACACACACACACACACACACACACACACACACACACGGGGGGGGGCGGGGGGGGGGGAGAACCACCGCTCAGTTCACACGGGTGTGATTTTTTAGACATGTTAACCGCCCTTTCAACCTGGCGTCCCTGAATTTGGGCACGTTATAGGCCGCATAGCGCATACATTTCCAATTTTCCAAAAACTTTCAAATATTTCAGATACAAACTCAGAGTGTATCGCAATTCGCAACACACATGCTTGTATATACTGTGGAACAAACTCCCTGTCACACTTAGAACTGCAGACTCACTCCCTTGCTTCCGCCGTGGACTGAAGACTCACCTCTTCAGACTCCACCTAAACCCATAGCACTACTGTAACACTCCCCTTCCCTCAATGACCATACATGAAGATATAGATAGGATTTTTAGGTTTTAGACAAGTTTTCTACTGATTAGGTGCATGGTCTACCTGTTTGGTCTAGACTAGGACTCTCCAAAACTCTGGGATCAGTTGGGTTCTAGTCTTCAGTATCAACTTCTAAATTAGGTCAGGTATTTATTTCTAGGTCAGAAATGTACATTTATTTCATAGCTACCGATTATAGGCCTCCATTTTCACATCAGAGTCCAGAGACAATGACCTGTCAAAACAAAGAAAAACAGTACAATGTCAGTAATACAGCTGAACACAAAGAACCATCTGATTCTGAAAACTGTTGAATCCCTGAGATTTTCTTTAAAGTCTTTAAAGAAGGTAAGAACATGATCAGACACATTTTTGAAGGAATGTACTTAAGTCAATGAGATACGAGTGGACAAGTGTTTCAATAAACAGTCTTTGAATGATTGCGACTCATGTAAAATAATAATCCTTAATCATTTCAGGAAAATAAGACATTTTATGATCACAGTGCATATATTATACACCAGTAAGACTACCTAATCGGGAGATAAGTGACTGCTAGGTCGCATAAATAAACTTTAGAAGACAATCATAGCCAATCAGGAGGGTATATGGGAAATGGGACAGATCCATGTTGATGACATGACTTTAGAGATACTGTGTACCACTTTGTGTGATTTTAGGCCAAATTCTGTAGGAGCTGTGTCCAAAAATCTGCCTCATGGTGGTGCTAGAAGAGGGCCATGTGAGAAATGAGGGGTGGAGGTTGCGAGTTGCCATCCAAGGAGTGTGTGTGTGTGTGTGCAAAGTTTGGCATCGAGAGGGGCAACGGTGCCGGAGATGGGGCAAAAGTGTGACGTGACGGACAGACTGAGGGACAGCCGGTGGAGCTTTTCATAGTAACTTGCGACCTAACGGTCGCAATTAATTGAGGAATCTAAAACTGTGCATCAAATATAGTCGATGACAGCTCATACTGCCCCTTGTGCTTTTTAGATCAATAAAATTGTATAGAGTGCATATCACAAAATAAGATTTACGTTAAGTGCTTGTGGCTAATGAATAGAAGATGGTATGCTACACCTATCTAGACCTATCTACACGAATTCCTACCTAATGGTCAAGATTCAATTTATCCCCTGAGCAAGCAGGCATGCTCCATTAGCTCACAGCACATAGGCGGGTTCAAATCCAGGGTAGAACAGGAATGTTACATAGTGCTTTAAGTGGTTAAATTATTCAGTACTTACTTCTCTAGTTGGCTAGAGATGCCATTGATGTGTGGATCCATCTCGCTGTCCGCTGGACTAGGCATCACCTTTATCCGTCTTCTTTCTGTAAACCCAGAGGAGGCTCTACAGTTACTTTAGATGCTGTGTGTTTACATCACTTTCAGTTATAGGGTGGGAGATCTAGATGTAGCCTCATGTATTAACTTCCCCAAAGAGTTCAGTGAACAAACAAGGTATGTGTTGGAATGAGAGAGAGGGGGGAGGGGAGGTACAATACATTAAACATTTGATTGCTTGTATAGATTGAAAACGTAAATACATCTACAACAGTCTTAATCTAAGGCTAGCTTGTACTCTCTCTGTCAAGACTTTGTTTAACAATAATCCATTGTCATGTTCAGTGGTGTAAAGTAACTATAAAGTACATGTACTTAAGTACAATTTGAAGGTATTTGTACTTTACTTGAGTATTTCCAATGTCCAATACTATTACTTCTACTCCACTACATTTATTTGAAAACTTTAGCTGCTAGTTACTTTGCAGCTATAAATTATAATATTACAAAACATCCATTAACCACTTTAGCCCTGTTTTATGATCTGGCGCTTGACATTTAGGCTACAAGCTACAAAGCTGCTTTGGGAAATGAAAGCACATTTTGATGCCAATATTGTCACACATTTACAAGTCAAGTACATTTTGAATTCCGGACTTTTACTTGTAACAGAGTATTTCTACATTCCAGTATTGATACTTTTACTTAAAGGAGTAGTTCACCACTTTTCAACCTGTCTTCATATAATAGGTCCTCACTAATGTTCATGATAAAATATCACAATTTTTTTCTACTCAGTCCAAGTCCCCTAGGAGAGCTGTGGGAAGTTCAGAATCCATCGTCTTGTGACATCATCATTTTCCAAAAAAAATAATAATAATAAATATTTTTGAAAAAAATATTTAGATTTTTATTATCGCAAGAACAATGGCTTCCACTTTAAAATTGCAACTTTTCAGGAATAGAAAGCCAGCAGTTTCTATAAGCTGGATTGGCAATCGATGATGTCACAAGACGATGGGTTTCTGACCTGCCCACAGCCCCCTCTGAGAAAATAAATAAATAAAGAAAAAGCTATTTTTGAGTGTGAGTCCTTTTTCCACCACTGGTCATGTTTCTGTGAGTTTTTATTAAGTTATTGAGTTTGGAAGTGCTCATTTGTAAATTAATAACTCGACGTCTTGCGTACCAACCGGTTTTCAAAAATTGCACACAACGCAGCTTCCAAACTCCCAACACAGAAAAAGTATAGTTTATCGACATAAAGATAAAGTTGCCTCCTGACAAACCTTTTCTTATGTGGATCCCTCTCCCTGCTCCCCTGGAACTGAACAAAGGGCTTCGTTGACTTCGTCCCGTGTCCAAACACCTTGACATGGAAATGTTAAGAGAAACAATGGTTTAATAAATAAAATAGTAACCCGTCAACGTGAGTTCCAAGAGCTCGTTCGTTCAATTTCAAACTACGGTGTCGAACAAGGGCGTCATTTCAGAGGGTAAAGGAGAATAAACAAACGCTGTGCAGCTGCTACAACCATAGACAACAAAAAAAACAACAAGCATAGCTTACAGTAGATGTAGAAACGACCACTTTTCGACGACGAATTCTCAAAAAGAAAGATGCATGGGTCTGTTGTGATGGACGGTGAATACACGACACCAGTGAGAGTCAGTTTACTAGGCTAGTGATTTTGCTCTTGTGCTACAGAAGAAACATGCATACACTTCCGTGTGTAACCGTTTGTTCCCGCCGCGTGAGCACTACGGTGACGCAGGCCAATCAGCGGTAAGGAAACGGCACGGTGGGCGGGATCTAGCAACGCAGAACCAATGGGAACGTTCCCACGTTCATTCACCAAACATCCTCTCTTGTAATGTTAGACAGTGCCACCTTCTGGTAAATACACAGAAACACACCCCAGATCCCCAGAATTAACTTGGCTCCTAGAAGAGATTAAATATATACAATCATCCTGTTTTCTGTGTCAAGGAATCCAATAAACAAGTTATGCTCAGGCCTTTGCAGTGGCACCCCAACTGGTGACGGTAAATGATAATTGATAATAGGTTAGATAACCTAGCATACAGTACTCATACTGTAGTCTACATGGCCAACAAGGAAGTACTTCATCATTTTTTTAAAATATTTATTCAAAGTAAACGTCATGTCCTACAAGTCAAGACAATAAGAAACAGACAATACAGTACAGTACAGTAGGCCTACAGTACAGTACAGCAAGTTATTAATACATCAATACCAAAAATAATCATAGCCAGGGGGGATTAATTACTAATCGAAAATATTCAAATGTGAACACAAAAGAATATTTTTTTCAGTCTTCTTATTTTTTGAGTCACGAATTGTTTGAATGTAGTCTACTTGCTTGGCTTCAATCTCAAATAACTTAAATAATGGCTTAGAATGACTAAATTTAGACTTATGGATGTGAAATTTGTCCAGAATAATTGCTTAGAATGACTAAATTTAGACTTATGGATGTGAAATTTGTCCGGAATAATGACTAAATTTAGACTTATGGATGTGAAATTTGGCCAGAATTGGTATTATATTCATTATAGGCCTACCTCATGTCTAATATTGTTACAATTACTATCAAAGCCAAACAGCACATTCTGCCCATAAAGATGAAAGTCAGGGTCGATATTATCAACAATAAAACGAGATACATCTTTCCAAAATGTGTTGGTGTGGTCACAACTCCAAAACAAATGCAACACTCTCTCTGGATATACTTCACATACACTCTCAGAACAAAAACTAGGCTCTACTCAATTTTATTGGTGAAACATTTTTACACTCAAAAATATTGAGTAAATATTACTGTTATGAAATCAGGTAGATAATAATCAATTAATTTGAGTAAAAGTAACCAAAACTTTTACGTACTTATTAACAACTAAAATTGAGTACAATGACCTAAAGAAATTGAGTAGATATAATTAAATTATTCAGTCAATGCCACAAAAGACTACAAGTAAATAAATTGAAATATTAAGTAGATCTAATTGAATATTAGAGTATGATTTAACAAAACAAATATGTCACATTTACTCTATTCATTTACTTTTATTGATTTAATTAATTTAGTACCATTTTACCCCTTTCATTTACTTTACCTTTTACTCCAGGAGTACATGATGTCAAATGAATACACATGAAATAATTATGCAAATAATTATGTTTTTATTTTAATCAACTCATTTTGACCAGTGTAACACCACATCAAGTATGAACATTCAACATACTTTAGTATGTAAATGACATGCAACAATGCCTGCAAAAACAATATCATTAAAGATAATGATCAGGAAAGGGGTATCCCTGACACTTTTAAAATGTTCTGTTTACTAAATAGCAGTGTGTGTTCACAATACTGTATATAAGTACCTCTAATTGAACTGTGCGTACTGTAAGTAAGCAGTCTGTCAAACATTATGCACCATAAGAACAATGAGCCCATCAAATAAACAGTAAGTCATAACCACAAAATAGAAGACAGTCAGAGGCCATTTGGCATGAAAGGAAATCACAACTTGGAATATGAAATAATAAATAAGCATTTACAGTAGCTCAACATTTAAACATATTGACTATGCACACGTGTAATGTCTATATGCTAAACTGACCTGTTTGCATTATGACTTGAATGCACCAGAAACAAACACTTTACATTAACTAATTACTATCAGCAACACATACCATTGCAAAAATGCAGTTTTGACAATAAATCCACTTTCAGTAGGTTATACCCACGTTCTGAGAGCATCTTGCTGAACAGTAGTCGGCAAGCAGACATTTTTTCAGTCTCTGAACTTCGGCTGAAAGGTGTCCGGGATCCAACTCAACTAGTACTTTTTGGAACATCTCAAGACCATATCTGAGGTTCTTGGGGTATCTTAGATTAAAGGCATAGAACTGTCCCAACAGATAGCAGCAGATCCCCAAGATTGTTGAGGGCAGTGATGCCCTTAATCACAATACCTACATCAGTAGGTTCATTCATTGAGTCCTCTTGGTTCTGCAGCAGGTAGATCTTCATCTTCTTCTTCATCATCACCTCCTCTGTCAACTTCTCGTCTACTCTGACAGGTGCACCAGCAGCTTCCTTCCTGCACACATTGTGAAGATAATTGTTTAGAGCTCACTTTAAGGCTAAATGTTACAAGACACACAGACACACATTGAGCAATCCTAGCTGTCTCCACACATGCAGCCCTGGGCATAATCTTGAATCAGTTGGACCAGACATGCAACGGATGCAACAGCCATTCAGCCAATGTCACAACCTTCTCTGGACATCACTATGCTGTCCTTTGCATGTGATGGTCTCATCCACGATGACATTAAAACGTCAAAACATTTATTTTACTAACTTGAAAGTCCTTAATCTTGACACTATCTTCTTCCAGATGGTCGACGAGACATCGGATAATGACCTCTCGTGTTCGTTGATTGGGGATTCCTCTCTGCAGAATAGAAACATAATTATTTGAACAATAAAGAAAAAGTATGACTGCACTTTCATAAACTAACATAAACTTTGGCAATACAATTGTTTCCACAACCCAGTTTTAGCAACGGAAGCTGGGAGACTTAGTAGCTATTAAGACATACATTTAGAAATGAATAATCAGGAGAGAGAGTTGCAGGGGATAAAGATGAGTTTAGCATAAATTAATGTAGTAATTATTGTCATTAGCCAGGTGAAATATAATTAAAGCAGTTAGAGTAAATGAAAGTTTCATACCTGAAGTAGAATACTCAATTGTGCCCAAACTGCCCTTCTTGGACTGGAACATGGACAGTAGTTTGGGGGTATAGAAGTCCAACATTGCCATACATTTTGGCTCAAGAGCAGTGTGGTGATCATCCTGAACTTTGCACTAACCTGGAAGACAGAGATGAGGGGAAGAGAGTAAAAAAGAAGACGTGAGATTATAGATCTGGTATTTTCCCCCAGGATAGGGATGCTAGGGTATACAAGTGGTTAACTACAATGACAAGATGTCTGTCACATTCAGGTCTAATTTCTGTAACCATTTCTGTAAACATCTAACAAGGCAGGCCAACTCTCCTTGATGTCATCTAATGCTTAATATCTGCAACCCAATTTTACAGGGATATAGTTAATAATAATAATTGTATACTTCAAAATATTCAAAAATAGTGGATATAGCTGATCTACAGCTCACAAGCTTGAGCTTGTAAATTGTTCATTTGAGCATTTCTGAAGAAGAAAAAAAAGATAATAATTCAAATAACTGACACCATGTGAGGCTTAGTCAATTTATGATTCCAATAATTACTTGGCCAAACCAAAATCAAGGAATACTGTATAATCATGTTGCTTATTTACTTCATACTTTTTCCAAGTTTTTTACACATGTAATCCTCATTGAACACCATAATAGATACATGTAGATAATATGTAGGCCTACCTGTGCATTTTATCTTCATTGTACACACCATTGTATGCAGCTGTGCATAGCTTGTAATAAATGCAAAAAGTCATGACTAGAGGGCTTGCACATTACCCTCACTGTGACCTTAACTAGCTGCAAACCTTTGTAAAGAACACAAGTTATACCCAATACATTTGTGTAGCCTATATGCACAAAGATACAGTAAATCTACTTACCAATATTTGCAAACACTCTCCAGGTCTCTTGTTGAAAAAGATGTGTGCTGCTGCTGCTGCTGTTTGTTGACAGAATGTTCCAGTAGAATTTTCCCATGAACCCTTTTTTCCCATGAACCCTTGTGTACAATTTTGAATCTTAGTCATATCTACTCAATTGTTTAGGTTGTTGTGAGAGATGAAAGATTATTTAGTTGGAATGAATAATAATTACGGGTCTTTTTAAATTGATCCATATAAGTACTCCATACTCAAATATTATGAAGGAAAATTACCAAAACAAATTGAGTATAATTCATGAATAAAATCAGTTGGTCAAATACTAATTTATTCTCACGAAATTAACTCAAATAATATATGTACATCTAACTCAAAACGAACAGTTGGATTTTTACTCATTTCGTTTGGTGTGACCTACTCAAACAATCACATACATGATATTCAGTGATTTTATTGAGTAAATATAACTTTTTCTAATAGTGCCATATACTCGGCCGCAGAATCATTTCTCAGAGTGTAGAGAAGCTCACCTTGTCAACATTGAGAGAGATGAAGCAGGGACCCCCACAACCTTATCATAGATTCCATATAGTTTCATTGTTTGATAGCACAATCATCAGTGTATTTTGGATTCATGTCAATTTGTGTTCTCAGAAATGTAACCACTTGAACTGTCAATACTTAATAAAGTTGACCTTTCACTATGTAGGCCTACTTAGTCTGCTCTTTTCCGCCTCTACACCAAACCTCTTTGCCAAAAATAGACGAGCTCACAACACCTCGCAGCGTGCCACAACGCCTTGCAGCGTGAGTTGTGAGCTTGTAGATCTGCTATTTTTGGCTAAAGTTCTCAGAATAAGGACACCAGGGTTCAAGTTGTTCATATAAAAAAGGAGAAAAAAGTTTTTTTGGCAGGGATAATTAACTTTGATTGATTGATTGATTGATTGATTGATTGATTGATTGATTGATTGATTGATTGGTTGAAGACTTTCAATGGGCATCGATAATTAACCTTGCTTGATTGATTGAAGACTGGGGTCGTTGCCCTTGAAATAGGCCTAGGCCTAACTAAAACAGATGATCATGTGACATCTTCATCCCAAGGCAGTTTGATCAGAATGGGAGGCCTTTCTACATATCTCGGCACTACACTGCTTTTCCTTATATATCAGTTTAGTTGCGTGCGGTGTGACATTATTGACGGAAATGCCGAACATCTGAAACGTCGAGAGTATTCTCTGACGAAGCCATATCAAGGTAGGGTGGCTAGTCTGGAAGCTAACCTGCCTGCTTCTCTCATATGTTTATTGTGTTCTCTGTCTTCTTGCTTATAGTCAGGGAATACTATCAGAATACCTGTCAAAAATGTGTTACCAAACGATTTCTTCACCAATGTGTTCATAAAGGTGTCTAGTAACATATCTAACAAAGATTGAAATTCAAAATCCCTAGGAGTCTTTGACAGCTAGGGTAATTCTGGGTCTCATTCACTTATACACTAGGCACTAGTACTAAGGGAGAAAATGACTCCCAAAAAAATCTTCTTTAAGTGGAATGTGAGGGGTCTAGGTGTTTTTAATTATTCTGAATCCATTGCAAGCATTTGTTTAGCACAAAAAAACATTCCTTGGGCTAAAAATGGAACCCATACAACTGTGAAAAGCTGTTTTTAGCCCAATGAATGTTTTTCCTGCAAAACAAATGGTTGCAATTCAGAATAATTAAAACTCCACGGAACTCCACAACAGGGATCTGGGGGTCCTCCCCCCCAAACCTTTTAACAGATATATATTTTCCTGTGTTCTGTTGAAATGTTTGCACGTTTGATACTTTTATCAGGCTTGCTTTACTAGCATGGGTACAATTTCAGCCTTAAAATGCCAAATGTAGCTGTACAATCTGACGACTGAAGGAAAGTAAGACCTCTTTAATAATGACTTCTCATCTTTAAGTCATTACTTAAGTGAATATCTCTATGATCTTCCATCTTGCCCATACCCCCCAAGCGTGGGGTCTGGGGGTCCTCTAGCTCTGGTCCAGAGCATCAGCAGCACTGACACTCTGACAGACCCGTCGCTAAATGACTAGACCGGGATTTCTCAGCCCCTACGAGCGCTCAACTTGAGTCAAAATAAACTAAACTACCTCACTACTCACCAAACCAAAGGTAGTTTTGCGTTGTTGAAAGTCTATTCTCTGCGGTGGGAAACCACTCAGCACCCCACCCACTCTGTAAAATACATTATCTTTGTCATGAAATAAAACGCACCCACCTCGAGCCACTCAGCGGCCACCGTAGACACAACTGTTCACAACCCGGAAATAAGTGGCGGACGAGTTGGAAGCGTTTTATTTCATGACAAAGATAATGTATTTTACAGAGTGGGTAGGGTGCTGAGAGGTCTCCCACCACAGAGAATAGACTTTCAACAACGCAAAACTACCTTGGAGCGTGAGTTGTGAGCTTGTAGATCTGCTATTTTTGGCTAAAGTTCTCAGAATAAGGACACCAGGGTTCAAGTTGTTGAAAAAGGAGAAAAAAGTTTTTTTGGCAGGGATAATTAACTTTGATTGATTGATTGATTGATTGATTGATTGATTGATTGATTGATTGATTGATTGATTGATTGGTTGAAGACTTTCAATGGGCGTCGATAATTAACCTTGCTTGATTGATTGAAGACTGGGGTCGTTGCCCTTGAAATAGGCCTAGGCCTAACTAAAACAGATGATCATGTGACATCTTCATCCCAAGGCAGTTTGATCAGAATGGGAGGCCTTTCTACATATCTCGGCACTACACTGCTTTTCCTTATATATCAGTTTAGTTGCGTGCGGTGTGACATTATAGACGGAAATGCCGAACATCTGAAACGTCGAGAGTATTCTCTGACGAAGCCATATCAAGGTAGGGTGGCTAGTCTGGAAGCTAACCTGCCTGCTTCTCTCATATGTTTATTGTGTTCTCTGTCTTCTTGCTTATAGTCAGGGAATACTATCAGAATACCTGTCAAAAATGTGTTACCAAACGATTTCTTCACCAATGTGTTCATAAAGGTGTCTAGTAACATATCTAACAAAGATTGAAATTCAAAATCCCTAGGAGTCTTTGACAGCTAGGGTAATTCTGGGTCTCATTCACTTATACACTAGGCACTAGTACTAAGGGAGAAAATGACTCCCAAAAAACATTTCTTTAAGTGGAATGTGAGGGGTCTAGGTGTTTTTAATTATTCTGAATCCATTGCAAGCATTTGTTTAGCACAAAAAAACATTCCTTGGGCTAAAAATGGAACCCATACAACTGTGAAAAGCTGTTTTTAGCCCAATGAATGTTTTTCCTGCAAAACAAATGGTTGCAATTCAGAATAATTAAAACTCCACGGAACTCCACAACAGGGATCTGGGGGTCCTCCCCCCCAAACCTTTTAACAGATATATATTTTCCTGTGTTCTGTTGAAATGTTTGCATGTTTGATACTTTTATCAGGCTTGCTTTACTAGCATGGGTACAATTTCAGCCTTAAAATGCCAAATGTAGCTGTTCAATCTGACGACTGAAGGAAAGTAAGACCTCTTTAATAATGACTTCTCATCTTTAAGTCATTACTTAAGTGAATATCTCTATGATCTTCCATCTTGCCCATACCCCCCAAGCGTGGGGTCTGGGGGTCCTCTAGCTCTGGTCCAGAGCATCAGCAGCACTGACACTCTGACAGACCCGTCGCTAAATGACTAGACCGGGATTTCTCAGCCCCTACGAGCGCTCAACTTGAGTCAAAATAAACTAAACTACCTCACTACTCACCAAACCAAAGGTAGTTTTGCGTTGTTGAAAGTCTATTCTCTGCGGTGGGAAACCACTCAGCACCCCACCCACTCTGTAAAATACATTATTTTTGTCATGAAATAAAACGCACCCACCTCGAGCCACCCAGCGGCCACCGCAGACACAACTGTTCACAACCCGGAAATAAGTGGCGGTCGAGTTGGAAGCGTTTTATTTCATCACAAAGATAATGTATTTTACAGAGTGGGTAGGGTGCTGAGAGGTCTCCCACCACAGAGAATAGACTTTCAACAACGCAAAACTACCTTGGTTTGGTGAGTAATGAAGTAGTTTAGTTTATTTGACTCGCTCGTAGGGGCTGAGAAATCCCGGTCTAGTCATTTAGTGACGGGTCTGTCAGAGCGTCAGTGCAGCTGATGCTCTGGCCCAGAGCATCTAACATGGTAGATGTCATTTCCTGTGTTCTGGTGAATTTTGGGAGTTTGTTAGAAATTTAGGAGAAATGCCAATCCAGGAGCATGGCAGGAGATGGGCAAAATCCAGGAGACTCCTGCCCAATCCAGGAGTGTTGGCAAGCCTGCTTTTATCCCAAGAGGGAAAATCAGTCGCCCAGAGGTGGCACAGCAGTGAGGGTTACAAAGTTACAGTAAAGTATGAATAGAAAAAAGTAGACTACTGTTGTGTACAGCGGGGGGAAAAACGAAGCAAAGAAAAAAGAAGACACATCAAACAATACAGTCAGAGCAGTTGTAAACGTACTGTAGGTAAAAAACTAAAACACAAATGTCTAGAACAGTCAATGCTACATAACTGTCTCATCACATCACAAATAGGAATAGGCTACTTATAGTACTACTTATCAATGCAGTGCCAAACAAAAGCATCCTTTGGTCAGTGCAAAAAGCAAGCAAAGTTTCCAAGTGACGTGCTCAAAGCCAAAGCGGTCAGAGTCAAAATTTGAATAATGTGCATGCATTGTGTGCCCACGTTATTACTTGAGTTGAGTAGGCCTACACTGTAACATTCGACACAGTTTTGCTCATTCATCTTTGGTTTTGTGTTTTATGGGTAGGCCTAGGTCTGTTCCCATGGAACTTGGGGGGAGATACTTTAGTAACCAGTAACCATGTCCGTCTGACTCCCGATGAGAGTGGTAAACGGGGCTCCATCTGGAACAAGCAGGTAAGCAGGACACTCTTTATTGAGGGTATTATTTCACCCATAATATAATAACGTACAACATTTTAATAACTCCTGGTTGTTTTATGCCACATTAACCCCGGCATGCCTAATTCATTATAGCTTGTAAAACATTGTAGATTGTCTTATATTATTTGTCAATTTTGTCCAATTTTGACCATTTTCTATAGTAGTTTGTTCATTACTTTTGATGCAGAAATGGCCTTTTTTAGGCATTAAAAAGGGTCTTGAAATGAAAGTCCTTAAATTGTCACTTCACTGTCATCATGGGGACCACCCCTCAAAATCATGTGGGGATCATGTGGGATTTCCACCTGATAATGATGATTTAATGAGGTGTGATTGTTTTTAGTTTATTTTTTATTTTTTTTACAGTCAAGTATTTTATTTCCTCTTCCCACACAGCCTTCTTACCTTAAGGACTGGGAGATGCACGTGCACTTCAAAATCCATGGTTCAGGAAATCAGAACCTGCACGGTGATGGCATTGCCATCTGGTACACAAAAGACAGACTGTATCCAGGTAAAGCTGCAATACTCATAGGCTTTGACTGGACAGGACATTGTAGGTTTCATTGGCAGCCATGTTGCCTCCACAGTCTCATTCAAAAAGTATTACTAGCAACATTGCAGCTGTAGTTAAATACTGACGTCTTTGTTCATCAAAGGTTAGAACTAGTAATGAGTTCTTAACTGGTATTGTTAAAAAACACTTCTTTCCAAAGGATATAAAAATTACTAGAGGTTCGTCCTCACATCTAGAGTTCTTGATGCACCACTGATCCGACCGATAATGCCCATATATGGAGATATTTGTATCTGTTATTCATGTCACATGCCAAAACATGGGCATGCCCCCTTTTGATACCATATATGGAGCTGACTGATTTGTTTATGCGCCTGATGCTATGACGACACATTGAGGTAGACACTCCATTTGTAGTCTTTGTATACGCTGCACTGGGAAATGGAGTATATGGTTATGGCTGAGTCATAGTGACATGAGCTTGATGACGTGTAACGCCGGCTGGCTAGCCACCTGTACATTTCAGAAACAGAAATGTCACATATGAAAGGATTTAACAAGCAAGATGAGTGCCTGGGCATATTTCACTAATGGTTTGCATCCTATGCACTTCATCTTCAAACTTTGCTCTCCATGTCTAGTGCAGCACTGATTCTCATTCTTGAGATGATTCCAGGGTGCCCCAGCAAGGTTATTTTGATAGGAAGTTAGGAAGCAAACGTACCCTTACGGGTCTGTAATGCTGTACAAATGTAACCAAAGGCCTATTTGTCTACCATTTGTACACTCCAGATTTAAATGAACTTTAAGATTTTTACAGTGTACTTTGTGGTCTCAGAAAAAAATATTTGTATGAAATGGGGTTCCGTGGCCTAATGCATATAAAAAAGGGGGCCCTTGAAAGTAAAAATGTGAGAATCTCTGATGTACAATATACTGTATGTCATATTATGTTCATTTCATCCATTCCAGCCCTTGCATATCATGCTGCTGTTGACCAGGTACAGTAACTAATTCCAATGTGTCTGTTCATGTCTCACTCCACCTGTGCCTCTCCTATCTTAGGCCCAGTGTTTGGAAGCCAAGATCATTTTGTTGGCCTGGCTGTGTTTTTGGACACCTTCCGCAATGACCTCAATGGGCCAAGGGGGGTGTGTGTGTGTGTGTGTGTGTGTGTGTGTGTGTGTGTGTGTGTGTGTGTGTGTGTGTGTGTGTGTGTGTGTGTGTGTGTGTGTGTGTGTGTGTGTGTGTGTGTGTGTGTGTGCGTGCGTGCACATGTGCGTTAGAGAAGCCAATGACCCACTTGTTTCTATGAGGGGCCTGTGTTTTCCAACAATGCCCTGTTCCATTGGCTGGCCGTATTTATAGACACTTATTCGAATGATGACAACACCGACGCAGGTTTTCGCTCATGACCTATTTGAATGCACCAATTTTCCCTCAATGTTTTATTTCTGACACTCTTGACTGTTTCAGGGGTCTTTATTTTATGCCAGTGGGCAAAAAGTATCCCTTTTTGATACTTGTTCCTTTCATAAAATGAATACATTTCATTTTAAACCAAAACGTTATTGAGCATGGCAAAGACAGACTGTAGTCAACATATATTTGATTGTTTACATCTGCTTTATTGATTTGCCTTAAAGGAGTAGTTCACCCCCAAAATGACTTTTTTTCTATTGATTAGTCACGCCATGGAGACTAGAGTTCAATAATATTTTTAGTTTTTTGTCGCATTCCTAAGACAAAAAATTGATAACAATAAATGTACCCCCATTCGTTCCGGATGGTGACCCGTTTCGAAACGGGTCACCATCCGGAATCAATGGGGGTAAATTTACTCAAATCAAATTTTTGTCTTAGGAATGTGACAAAAACCAAAAAATATTATTGAACTCTACTCTCCATGGCATGAGTAATCAATAGAAAAAAAGGCATTTTGGGGGTGAACTACTACTTTAATGTATATGTCAGTTGTTTTGAGATTCAGTATGATTGAGACCAGAAGTGCTCGTTTTTGGGCACAAGGTGGAGCAAGCGGTGCCTTTTTCATGGGAACTAGGAAAAATTTGACTGAGGTTAGGGATAGGTTTAGGTTTAGGCATAGTTTTACTGAGGTTAGGTTTAGGCATAGTAGCATTCACCAGGTTAGCATTCACCAGTGTAGGACTAATGGGAACAATGGAGGAACAATGAGACGTGGGACCAATGCAGTCAAATGCTCTACCACTGAGACATGGGCTTCTTCCAGGGACTGTCCATGAGGTGAACTAAAACACGCGCTCCAACCCCAATCTTACTAGTACCTCAAACAAACTGTAACATATGTATTCACAACATTTACTGATAATATTTCCATGTTGGGAAAATAATGTAATACTGTGACCCCTCCCTCAGGGGTGTCACACCAAATTCTGGGCCCTGGGTACAAGGATTCACTGCGGGCCCCTGTGCTTTAACTATTGAAAAATAGCAGATATACAAGCTCACAGCGCGGCACCGAGTGCCGCGCTGCAAGCTTGTAGATCTGCTATTTTTGAAAAATCATGAAAATCTTTGAATATTTCAAATCCTTCTGAGGTTTTTTTGAAAAACCTATGTTTCTATGTCAGTGGAGCTCAAAATATTGAGTTCCAGGGACCCCCCAGAAGCAAAATTTGAGTTACAAATGTTCGCTTAAAAAATACATACATTCAAAGATTTGCACACATTTTCACGACTTTTCAAAAATAGCAGATCTACAAGCTCGCAGCGCGGCACTCGGTGCCGCGCTGTGAGCTTGTATATCTGCTATTTTTCAATAGCTAAAGTATAAAATAATTAAAGCCCCTTCACCACCTTGGACCCTAGTAACTCAGTCCCACTTTCCTACCCCTAGTGACGCCCCTGCCTCCCTTTTGTTTATGTTGCCAGCAAACCTTTCCATACATCTCAGCCATGGTGAACAACGGCACCGTGGGATACGACCACGGTAAAGATGGCCGCTCTTCAGAGCTGGGAGGCTGCTCGGCAGAGATCCAGAACAATAAGCACGACACGTACCTTGCCATCCGCTACTCCAAAAGACGCCTTACTGTATGCTTCCCATTTCCTTGTTAAACTACTTTTAACCCTGTGTCCTTATTTTGGGCTTGTTATCATTACCCTAGCTGGCATAGAAGATCTATCAGCGCGTGACAAATTGTGATGTGTTTCGAAGTTGCGATATTTTCACTGTGCGACTCTGACGAACTAGTATTAAATGTGATACACCATGAAATTTCACTTTTCCTATTTTAAAACCTTTTTTTGGGGTCCCACTAGCACCTTCTATCCTCACAAAGTCCCATTTCAGACCGTTGTGTACTTTCTCTGGTTTTGGGAAGGTGGAGGTTAAAAGCATCCCACGGGTTCTCAAAACAGGCTGTCCAGATTTGCTGCCGTCGATGACGTCATCGACGGCCGTTTTTGAAAAGAAAATCAATTTTATTTTTTTATTTTTTTCAAAAATATATTTTTTTCAAAAACAGATTTTTTCAAAAAGATTTTGGGGGGTGGCGCAGTTCAGGCCAAAGGTGGTACTGCAGCTGAAAATGCTCTGAGAGCCATTCAAAAATGAGATCGAGGCTCTCTATTCAGGAGTGGTAATTTAGCCTCAAACCTTTTGAAAAACGTTTTTGGGACATAAACAAAATGACATAAATACTTTTTAAATGCATGGTGTATCACCTTTAAATAGGGCTTAAGAGGTGACAACATTGTGATCAATATTTAGTAAATATTACATTCTACTGAACGTATTAATGTTAATGCCTTTATTATTACTATTAAATAATTACCTGGCTTTGCCAGCCTCTATCACACACTTCGTTTTGGGAAGAGAGTCTGGGATTTCAGGAAGAGCTTTCATTTCTACGTCATTGCCCCAAACCACGTGCCCCAAGCCTACAGAAGCCACGTGCCCCAAGCATACAACCCTGATTGGCCAACCCTTGAAGCTGGTTGAGGAAATAGAATCTCAATGGATCGGTGCCTATGGTACCCAGGCTAACGCAACTTGGCACATGGAGGATTGTTTGATCACACCATGGATAGTTTGTTGTGTGTGCATCTCTTCCTGCAGGTGATGGTTGATGTGGACAACAAGCATGAGTGGAAGGAATGCATTAACATCGGGGGCGTCCTACTGCCAACTCGTTATTTCTTTGGTGCCTCAGCGGCCACTGGAGATCTTTCTGGTAGGGGATGAATGCTTGTGTGTGTGTGTGTGTGTGTGTGTGTGTGTGTGTGTGTGTGTGTGTGTGTGTGTGTGTGTGTGTGTGTGTGTGTGTGTGTGTGTGTGTGTGTGTGTGTGTGTGTGTGCATATATATATATATGCTATATGTGTATATATATATTCCCCTCCTCCTAAAACAGATATATTTTTAAATCAATCATACACACCTAAGAAAGTACACAAATTAAACAATTATAATAATTAAGTAGTGAAAATAGCCCATCTACACTTGTAGATCTGCTATTTTCACTAGTTTGGGTCCCGGGCAAATGTCTAATTTCTCTTTTGGATCTTGATTTAAAAATGTTGGGAACCACTTATTCCAAGTGCCCAGCAAAGAGTCCTGATCTTGTCCAATTGTCTTTATTCTTTTTATTTTATTTTATTTTGTTCCATTCCAGACAACCATGACATAATCTCCATACAAATGTATGAGCTGATGGTGGAGCATACCCCAGAGGAGGAGAGCCTAGATTGGACCAAGATTAAGCCAAGTCACGTCTCCCAAAGGTAAGGCTGCATGATATTGACCAAATAATGATGCATCATAGAGTGATATGATACTGTGGATAGAAAACAATTTCAAGAGTTATTTGTAAGGCAGAGACGCTACAGAGCACCAAAATATTTAGTTTGGCTTTTTTTTTAAGCGTTGTTTTTGTGCCATCGCACCCAAAGGCAGCTTTGAAGGTTCAATCCTGTTTCAGGAATTCTGTTTCTTTAACCCATTTAGGCCTATAATTATTGAATGTTTTGACCGCTGCGAGCTTGTAGATCTGCTATTTTTGAAAAAGTCGTGAAAATGAGTGCAAATCTTTGAATATATGTATTTTCAAAGGAAACGTTTGTAACTCAAATTTTGCTTCTGGGGGGTCCCTGGAACTAAATATTTTGAGATGCAGGTCCGTGGCCAAATACATATCATTTTGGGGGTCCTTCACATGAAAAGGTTTGAGAACCACTGACATAGTAGTCTCTCAAGAACGGACTAACTGAGCTCCATTTAAGTGAAAAGGACCTTTTCTTTGAAGATGGCTGGCCAGATTGCTGACATAGAAACAGGTTTTTCAAAAAATCTTAGAAGGATTCAAAAGACACTTTTAGAATCGGGTCAAAATTCAAATTTTCACGATTTTTCAAAAATAGCAGATCTACAAGCTTGCAGCGCTGCACTTGGTGCCGCGCTGTGAGCTTGTATATCTGCTATTTTTCAATGGTTAAAGCATAAAATAATGATACACAATAATGTGTACCTGTTCTAAATATAATTAGAAATTTTTTGGGGAAGTTATTATATTTTTATTTTTTCATTCTAGACAACCATCATCTCCATGAACATGTATCAGCTGACAGTGGAGCATACCCCAGAGGACGGTTGTTGGACCACTGCTCTGTGCACTTGACAGAATGATGCCCGCAGCTGATGACAAATAAATTCTGTAATTAAGGAAATGATGTTGGGTTTCCCAGCAGCTTATAGAGCACTGGTTCCCAAAAAACTGGGATTCTTATGGGTCACGAGTTAATGAATACCTTGTTGGTTTTTTGTTCTTAATTATTATTTCATTTTTCATGGTAGGCTATTTTGTATGTAATTTCATGAATAAACTAGAAGCAGTGCTCTTCCGAGCACAGGTCTCCACCAGGCCACACAAATCGGCCTGTTATAGCGCCACCATGAGGCTGGTTTAAAAAATGTGGGGCAGAGGTTCTGAATTAGCATCCAGGGAGTGTGTGTGCTCAGTTTGGCAGCGATCGGGCTAACGGCGCCGGAGATTAGCTGGTAACAACCAGGCCACACAAATCGGCCTGTTATAGCGCCACCATGAGGCTGATTTGAAAAATGTGGGGCAGAGGTTCTAGATTGGCATCCAGGGAGTGTGTGTGCTCAGTTTGGCAGCGATCGGGCCAACGGTGACTGAGATTAGCTGCTCACAAACTGCGAGGACGCACGGACGCACGCACGGACGCACGGACGGACGGACGGACGGACGGACGGACGGACGGACGGAGGGGAAAACATACTCTCCCTCAGCCTTCGGCTGGTGGAGACTAATAAATAAAATATGGATCTCTAAATCCATAGTTAAAATAAGAAGAGACGAGCCAAAGGACTATATTTAAATTGCTGTATTGAGGAGAGACAGACAAGGTAGACAGACAGTTCTTCCCCAACCATAGCGGTCAGGTCGAGAATTCTCTCTCTCCCAAAATGGAAGTTTAACATGTATATAAAGAGTACAGTTATGACAGTAAGAAGTCGTGGAACTTATTGATTCGTTCCCATATCATAACAAGGAAGTAACAGGAAGAAAGTGACACGTAGTGTTGGTAATTTTCCACCACTCGTGACTTATATCATAGTATCACAGTATATCAAAACATGATTACAGTCGGGGCAACCAAAGTTACTATGACCCGTAATCTATTAGCCTGAGCTTTACAGTATCCACAAAATGTGGTCTCTATACTGTGAGTTCAGTTCATAATATATAATCCTTATATGGTCATATGAGCTTCATACACCAATCAGAATTATGTATCATAATTCTTATCTTATCAATCTATCCTTTTAATTTTTGTATGAGGTTCATATGACCTCCATATTAAACATTTTATCAGGGTAATAATAATAATATGAATATGAAGACTTTAATAATATTTATAAATTCAAATTTTCAAAAAGGAACTGTAATAAATCCTTAAAGTTAAAGAAACTTCACCCATCATTTCATCGTTTTTTACAGATGAATGAAGACAGAATTAAAATTGAATAAAGAATTAAAGAATGAAAAATGAAAAAAGATTAATTAAAAAGTCGATGATGACGGTGATGGCGTTGACGTTGGGGCAGTGGAGAGACGGCGTGGAGGAGGACGCAGGAGCTGTGGGTTCTTCTGGGTCTGGGTCGTCTTCTTTCTTCTCAGGTAGTTTCCTACGGGGGACGAAACCTTGGCCAGTCATTTGTTCATAACAATTTAGTTCTTCAGGTAGCGTTTGTACTACTACATGGCATACTTCAACAGTGCAACAGAAACTCACCGACAAGGCACGATTTTACTCGTGCCGATTGCGGTGGATTGGCTCGTGCACTGGTCTGGCCGGGCCTCAGGTCGTGGTTCGTCTGCACCCCATCTCAGTCGTGGTTGTCTTCAGTTGACCCGATTCCTCCTTCCCCACACTGCGGTCCTCCTCTCTCACCGTCAGCCCATGTAAACAGAAATATTTCAAATTAAGTTTCAAATAAATCTTAAATCAATGAAAAACCAAATTAAATAAATTAAAATCAAATCAAAATTAAAATATATTAAACAATTAAAATATATTAAACACTCCCCTTCCTGTTACAACTTATAGTTGTGACATAAAAGTTAAATCAAATAATTTAAATTGTTTAAATCTTTAATTCATGCACTACAGTACAGTACAGTGGGTACAGGGGAGATAGGGACAGTTTGAAACTGTCTGTGATAAGTAATACGCCCTAGGTGCGAGAAAGGGACCTTGTGTCCTTCCCAGCGATGGGGTCTAATTTGGTTGTTATGGTAACCAGGGAACATGACGTTCCAAAACCAAGGGATTGTGGGTAATGGAGTTTTAACAGTAAATGTATTCATAACAAGACAGGATAGAACCAAAACAAAATACCATAGACAGAAAACAATTAGAATGTTGACGAAAAATAGGAGAAAGGAACGTCTAAACAGAGACATGTTCCCAAAACAATTCTCTCACACACAGACCATCTGACCTTGAAGGCTCCAGGTGGTTTCTCACATACACGGTGACACACACGCACACACACAAGTGCACGCACGCACGCACTCTCATACCGGGTCAGAGACACAGAGTTTGGGGGGGGGGGGGGTTGACAAGATGAGGGAGGGGGGGGCGGCATGCCCGCACACTCTCTCAGAACACCACTCACACGCACTTCCCCAAAAATCCGTGCACACCCTCACACATACAGTAGCCTACGGCAAACTCATTCTCACAGAATCCATTCATCAAATAAATGAAATTATAGTATAATACACACCCATAGTCCTATGAGAGGTTCTAAAATCTTAAAGTTACAACAGTTTAAATTAATTTAGGCATCAATAATTTTAGTTAGTTATTCTTAATCTTAAATCTTAACTTTAATTTCTCAGAGACATTTTAAAACGTCTTAAAAGTACTTAATATTACAGAAAACAGAACTGGTCAGTAACATAGTCTTAAAGATAAAATATTGTTCCTCACTTTCCGATGGCTTGGCGCAAAGCCATGAAACTGAGAGACCCAAATAAACACAGTATTATCGGTACATAAACAGATAACATTAACAAACTGACAAATACTGACCATTTCATATGGTCCAGTTACAAATACAAATAACATCCAACTGTACTGGGTATACAGAGATTCTGCCTGGGTCTACAGTGGGGATTAAACAAATAATGACCCTTCATAGGGTCCAGACAAACAAATAATGACAAAAACAACTGTACCGAAAAAAGTTAAAGTATGAAAATATTTGTCTCTCCTCATGGCAATGAGAGGCAGAGACCAGAGAAAATAGATAAAAATAGAATAGGGAGTTTGTACACACACCCTTAAACTTTGTAAGAAGAAACAAAGAGTTTTACGAGTTACGACCATTCAGTATCTATAGCAGATAAGGGTTAATTTACGACGCGTGTCAAACCAAAACGTTATTAGGAGCTATCGGACTCCTCCAGACGGAGGGAGAACATCATTCTCAAATCATATCAATTATCATAACATTAACATCGTTAATTCAAAATTCAAAGACACGACACGTTACGGGGATTTAGTAAATATGTACTTATCTTAATCAACTTAGGAATTTGCCGATGCGCAGAAATCCAGGAGGTGCAGCCGGGCGGTGGTGCATCGGTGGAAAATCCAGCCTTTCGTCACGGTCCGGTGCTGCTCCTGGATGTCTACGCGGTTCCACATTAATCCAAAACTCATAACACTGTTGTCAAATAAAATCCTTTGTCTGAAAATACAGCAATTAGAGATAAAATCCTGGCTGGTACTTTTTCATACGTGTTGCAACATTGTTCCACCGGGGGAGAGAGTGAACCATGGCTAAACAGCCTGAACACTCCGTCCCTCAGTCGGCCAATGTTGACAAACTGTATGCGGCTAACGAAGGACCAATTAATAAATAAATTATGGATCTCTAAATCCATAGTTAAAATAAGAAGAGACGAGCCAAAGGACTATATTTAAATTGCTGTATTGAGGAGAGACAGACAAGGTAGACAGACAGTTCTAAATCTCTCCCCACCCTAACGGTAGGTCGAGCATTCTCTCTCTCCCAAAATGGAAGTTTAACATGTATATAAAGAGTACAGTTATGACAGTAAGAAGTCGTGGAACTTATTGATTCGTTCCCATATCATAACAAGGAAGTAACAGGAAGAAAGTGACACGTAGTGTTGGTAATTTTCCACCACTCGTGACTTATATCATAGTATCACAGTATATCAAAACATGATTACAGTCGGGGCAACCAAAGTTACTATGACCCGTAATCTATTAGCCTGAGCTTTACAGTATCCACAAAATGTGGTCTCTATACTGTGAGTTCAGTTCATAATATATAATCCTTATATGGTCATATGAGCTTCATACACCAATCAGAATTATGTATCATAATTCTTATCTTATCAGAGACAATAATAAATACATACAATCTTGGAAATTCTATAAATTAAACTGTGTGTGTGTGTGTGTGTGTGTGTGTGTGTGTGTGTGTGTGTGTGTGTGTGTGTGTGTGTGTGTGTGTGTGTGTGTGTTAAAATACACAATAAACGGCTACATAAATACTCTGAATAAACCCCCAACTATACTCATTTTGTTACAAGAAAGAAGGGAGCTAAAGCAAACGTCTTTATCAAGGCCCATTGTACTTGATACGTTATTCATCAGTTGCCCTGCCTTGGGCCTGGCCCTGGCTTCATTTGTGAATTTATCATGTCTCCCCTCATCTACCATAATTTTTTATTCTTCTATGTCTTCCTCCTCATTCATTGGCTTCACACATTTTTCATTGGTTCTGTCTTGTGCAAATTCTCTGGGCAGAGGACAGAGGTGAATTCCGGGTAGGACAGTAACTTTACTGGGTAGGACAGTAACTTTACCTAACTCTCTGAATATTTAGAGCACGAAAAACTAAACAATATACAGTATATTACTATTCATTCTCGTCTCTCCTACTTCTATTATAATTTAAACCTGTTTTCAGTGGAACCTGATTGATCCAGTGCAGCAGTGGTTCTCAAAGTGGTTTCCGGGGACCGCTAAATGATATAGTTTGGAACCAAATGGACTCTTATGGCTCTGTAACTCAGAGTGTACAAATGGAACCAAATGGACCCTAACCCTAAAATGGTTCCATTTGTAAACACTTAGGTTAAATTAACATTGATTCATTAACATCGCGTCGCTGAAGCTTGTGAGCTTGTAGATCTGCTATTTTTGGCAAAAGTTCTCAGAATATGGACGCTATTCAAGTGGTTAATATAAAAAAGGAGAAAAAAAGGTTTCTATTACACAAAGATTGTAGTGACTCTGGGAGACTCTGAGGACCCCCTAGGGGTCCCGGACACCCTGTTGAAGACCCCTGGCCTAATCCATTTCATGACCTTTAAAATTAGACTCTACTGTACCCAGACCACACCCTGCAACATCCTTCTGTGTGGGCTCATGTCCAAAGTTGGCCATGTGTGCATGTGTATGTGTGCATCCCTGGATCATACAAAGAACATACATAGAACATACAGTACAGTACAGTAAACCTTTGTCTGGCCCCAGGGTACAGTGGCATGTCAGAGGGGCAGGAGGTGGGGCAACATAAGCCCCTTTTCGACTGCAGCTTTAGCACCACACCACACTACACCACACTACACCGCACCACATAAAAATATCTACATTTTCCATTACACAAAAGTACCCCTACCGATTGACCCTTTTAACTGTGCTTATAATACAATATAAATTTGTATTAGAACTATCCTAAATTATAATACACTATAATGGATTATAACTGTGATTATAATAAACTATAAAGTATGAATGTATTACTATGATAATTATAATACACTATAATAGATTATAATAGTGGTTATAACACAATAGAGTCTATTATCATGTATTACAACTATATCCAGGTGGTCTAAATGAAAAGTCAGTGAGTGATCAGTCATTATGATGTGTTTGGCCCTGTTTGGCCTAGCTCAGACTTAAAGATTGGATACTTTTTAGTACCATGTTTAGTACCACTTTCACACCACTCTACCCAGGTCCTTCTTGTGGAAAACCTGGCACAAGTGGGCAGTGTGGTGTGGAGTGGAGTGGTGTTGGGCCAGTGGAAAAGGGACTATAGGGTTTCATGCTTCAGAGATATGTGTGTGTGCAGTGGTGGGAAAAGTACTCAAGTGTTTTATTTAAGTAAAAGTCACTCTGTTACAAGCAAAAGTCCGGAGATTCAAAGTTTACTTGGGTAATGGTACAAAAGTATCACCATCGAAATGTACTTAAAGTACCAAAAGTAAAAGGGTTAGGGTTAGAATGTTGTGCAGAATGTCGCATTTCAAGTTTTCAAATGTAGACCTACATCTTTTGAAAATAGCAGATCTACAAGCTCACGTGTCGCATTGTGTGACCTTGTAGACCGGCTTTCAAATGGTCGAAATGCAAATACGGGTAATGTGGATTATGTATGTTTTGTGAAATATTCCAAATCTACAAACTACAGTAGTAACTATACGTAAGTTTTCAAATAAATGTAGTGGAGTAAAAGTACAATATTAGCCTCTCAGATGTTGTGGAGTAGAAGTAAAAGTATTGGAAATTGGAAATACTCGAGTAAAGTACAAATACCTAAAATATTGTACTTAAGTACAGTACTTATACTAGTATATACTTGGTTTTGTGTGTGTGTGTGTGTGTGTGTGTGTGTGTGTGTGTGTGTGTGTGTGTGTGTGTGTGTGTGTGTGTGTGTGTGTGTGTGTGTGTGTGTGTGTGTGTGTGTGCGCGTTTGTGTTTGCGTGCCTGTGTGGGTGCACGCGCATCCGTGCGTGTGTGTGTGTGTTGTTGTTGTTGGGAGGTGTGGCCCTTACGAAGCTGGACTTTTATGCCTGTCATGTGCCTATAATAAGAAAGTTGTTCATCCCAGCATGTGTCTACTACAGCCCCTCCATTGTTTACCCAAACCCAAACATATGAAACATCCACATTCACACATCCACACACACCTGTCAGTAGACGTGCCCACTAGTCGGCGGGGACGCTGCAGATGGTCAAAATGACGCACTCAAAGAGGCCGGACAAATGTAAGTGGGTCATATCGTAGCGGCCATGGGAATTGTGCATTGTTTCCTTATTAGGTGTGACCTGTCACGAAGGGAGGGGTGGCCAAAGCATGGACCGGGGCTATTTAACACCCAGAGAGCGTTGCCACGCTGCAGCTTTAATTTTGAGACGTTCAATTTATATTATATTTATATCTCTTTGTCGTTGATCATGCCTCCCAATGAGCCAGAGATAGAGGAGCCGGTGCCAGCTCCCGCCGAGACGGCTGCGCCGCCTTCAGAGCCTGCGAAGGATCCTGCACCAGATGCTGATCCTGCAGAGGAATCCGCCGTTGCACCCCCTTCAGAGCAGGCACAAGATCCTGCTCCGGATTCGGATCCTCATGCCGTAGATCCCGCCACTGCACCGCCGTCAGAGCCGACGAAAGATGCACCAGATTCTAATCCAGCTCCTGCGACGGTTGATACCGCCCCTGAACCCCCTGCCCCGGTCCCTGAAACCCCTGCGTCGCTTCCAGCCTCAGAGTCTCCCGGCTCAACCTCGGAGGGTCTCGTACCACCAGCCCCTGAAGGTCCAGATCCTTCCCCTGCTCCAGGACTGGGAACAGGCCCTGCACCGCCTACTAAAGCACAACTGTCGGGGAAGGCACAGGGAACAGGTCCTGCAGCTACGGCTAAAGCGCCGCCCAAAGATGTTGCGGAGCCATCCAAAGTCCCCGGTGCTGCCAAATCGCCCGGGTCATCCAAGGCTCCTGCCCCTCAAAAAGCCCTATCCCCTACCCCGCCAAAAGCCGCCACTCCTGCCCCGCCAAAGGTCACAACGCCTACCCCGCCAAAGGCCACAACTCCTACCCCGCCAAAGGCCGCAACCCCTGCCCCGCCAAAGGCTGCAAACCCCGGCCTGGCAAAGGCTGCCTCAACTGCTCCAGTGAAGGCTCCACCGAAGGTTGCAACCCCTGTCCCTCCGAAGGATGCGACTTCTGCCCCAACTCCAACTACAACCACAGCTCCAGCTGCAGCACAGGAACCATCAAGGGACCCTAAAATGGTCCAGGAAAGGGTCACTGAAACGGTAAACTAAACGCAGGATGAAATTCATCAATATTATGTCAGTATTTGATGATTAGTGACAACAGTCCTCAATGTCATGGTTACAAGGGGCTAGTTTTAGGAAAGAAAATATAGCAAAAAATAAATACTAATACACCAGGGCATAGCATAAGAAAAGAAGAACATTCAAAATGTCTAGGTCAACTTTTAGTTGTTGGTATGAATACATTTAGTACTGAATGCTGATTTTGAGATTTTAGCTATGGAGCACTGAGTAGTCACATGGATGATATACTGTATTTTATCAATCCCTTAACAGAAACGTGCTATCATTTGTATTCCCTTTGTTTGTTTGTTTGTTTGTTTTTTGCAAACTGAAAGTTTATCAAGTTGTTTTAAAATGTTTGCTAAACATGCCATGGCGTGGCATCCGTATATTCATGACATTTATCGTGTTTAGAAGTATTTTTTTAAGTGGCGCATAAGCATAATATAGCCTACTGTAAAGTATGTGTGGTGGCTGTGTATGTGTATTTGTGGATATGTGCATCAGAGCATGAGGCAACATTATACATGCGGTTTGTCAACCAGAGCGCATTAAGCAATCCCTTGGTGAAGCTTTGCTGCGGTTTATTGCCGGTCTTAAAATAGCTTCCCATCACCACGGGCAGAAGTGAAGCATTTAATATATACTGTATGTATACTGTGCCATACCATAGAACCGGTCGTCACCACAGGGCTTGAAATAGCACTCAAGGAAGGGTGTGGTCCAACAGTCTGCAATCCCAAAGGCTACATAGGCCAGTCAATCTAAGCAAAAAAAGGGCCTGACCCAAAAGAAATTGCAATAGTAATGGTTCAAGTTTTTTTATGATCCTTAGAGTCATACAAAAAACATGTTAAAAGTTTTCCATTTTATTCTTAGTGGATCAAGGTGAATTCAGGGGGTTCACGTTTGGGTCCCTTCACTTACTATACAGGAAAAAAAAGACCCCCCAAAAAATCCTCTTTGAGTAGCATGTGAGGTGTCTAACTAGGGGTTCCTCACGATTCTAATTCCATTCCAAGCATTTGTTTTGCACCAAAAACATTCCTCGGGCTAAAAACGGACACCCAATACTATGGTTTAGTGATGAGTCATCACTTTTCTGGGGTCAGCTCAGTTTTGCTATGTCCCTTTTTAGCACGGGGAATGTTTTTCGTGCAAAACAAATGCTTGCAATGGATTCAGGATCATGAAGAACCCCTAGTAAGACCCCTCACATGCTACTTAAATAAGATTTTTTTGGAGGTCTTTTTTCCCTGTATAGTAAGTGAAGGGACCCAAACGTGAACCCCCTGAATTCACCTTGATCCACTAAGAATATTTTGGAAGATTTTTAACATGTGTTTTGGATGACTCTAAGGATCACAAAAAACCTTGAACCATTAATATTGCAATTTCTTTTGGGTCAAACCTCAGATTGACTAGCCTAACAGTCCACATCTGTCAAGACTTACTGTAGACAGATGGTGGCCAACACAACACTAGTCAAACAAATGGGGGGATGTGTTCTCAAACTGTCCCCTATTTCAGTGGTTCCCAAACCTTTTAGCCCGTGACCCCAAAAGAGAAATTAGACGTTTGCCCGGGACCCAAGCTAGTGAGAATAGTGAGAATAGGCCATAGAGTATGGAATAGGCACGAAGCAAAGCGAGCTTATTTTCATTGCTTCATAAACATTTGTGTTCTAATTTATGGAATTTCTTCGATTTTTCTTTGATTTATTAATGAAATAGCTTAGCAAATCATTGCATTTCATTTGTATTCATGAAAATCTTTGAATGTTTTTTTGAAAACGGAACCAGTGCTCTTATTTCCCTCACCTGGCTTTGTAACGGTAACTTTGAAAAAACTGTTGAATTTGCCGGAAAGAAACAAAAAAAACTAAAAATATATATTTTTTCTCCTCTCAACTTACAGGTGGAATTTTCTCCAGAACAAATCGCTGGTACAGTACCATGTCTTGCCTTGCTTGTTGCTGTGGTTTGAGGAAAAGTTCATTTAGTTCAAAATGATTTGAGGAGATGAACTACTTCTGATTGCCAGTGGCGTCAGTTCAAAAGGTATGGCAACATATGACTGGTGTCTTGCACGCGCGCGAAAGCGCGCGTGCAAGACACCAGTCATATTGCCATACCTTAGCAACAGGCATGATGAATTTATTTTAAGAAGTAGGCTACATTTTACTTTTCTCCCCTGTAGCCGAGGTATGGCAGCTGCCGTACCTTGCCATACCCAATTGACGCCTCTGTCTGATTGACCCATATTGTGTCCACAGAGTACAAAGAGGCTTTCTCACTGTTCGACAGGACTCTAACAGGTGAGCTGAAGATCACTTACAACCAGTGTGGGGACGTGTTGCGGGCACTGGGGCAGAACCCCACCAACGCAGACGTGATCGAAATACTGGGAAGGCCAAAACCAGAGGGTAAGTCCCAGTGGTGTAAAGTAAAGTACATTTACTCGAGTACTGTACACTTTTGGTGTATTTTTCTGTACTTTTACTTCTACTCAACTACATCTCAGAGGCAAACGTTGTACTTTTACTCCAATTATTTGAAAACTAGTTACTAGTCACAATTAACCATTAGCCGATCTATACAAAATTAACCAATAGCCGATCTACAAACTCACAATGTGCCACAATGCGTCGCATTGTGAGCTTGTAGATCTGCTATTTTTCAATAGATTTTTTTATACATTTGAAAACATGAATGGGATATTCTGCATAATGAGTACTACTTTTGGCACTATCAATGGCAGTATTTATACTTTTACTTAAAGGGGGCCTGTCACCTAAAGGGTTACTGTCACTTTAAGAATCATCTTAAAAAACAAGTTAATATTTTTATGATGTCATTGTGGGGATGCGCAATTATAAGCCAATCAAATTAATTGTCTGTAGAGCCTGACTGTATGACTACTAAAGCCCGTATCAGAGTCGGGTCCGCGGTGGACGGCTATCCACCGCGGTGTAGTGCCGTGTAGTCTTTTTGAGTCATAAAACTACACCGTTAACGCTCAAAAAGACTACACGGCACTACACCGCGGTGGATAGCCGTCCACCGCGGACCCGACTCTGATACGGGCTTTACTGTACTGGTCAGCTGTTGTTGGTCAGATTACACTGAGACAGTTTCAGACTGTTTGAGGATCCACACGGGAGAGAGACCACATAAACTACTGTATCATACTATTATAATTTTGGGGCTGACAGCGGACCTTTAAGTAAAAAGTTTGAGTACTTTTTCCACCACTGGTAAATCTAACATGCTGTCCAGATCAGAATACATGTCAAAAATCTGCTTTGGATAGATAGATATTTTAAGCAGTGGAGAAAGTCTAACAATTCAAACTCTTGTATATATCACAAACAGTAGCCCAGCAGGCATGGTCAGGACCTGGACCAATCAGTGACGTCTCGATTGGGGCCAGATCACAGCCCATACGGGGATGATCTTGACGTCATTACCAGGACGTCATATGGACTTTTTTGTTTGACAGGATTTAAGTTGGTTGAAATCAGGTGATATTCTAGGCCAGATAAATATCATAACTAGTTAGATACCGTGTGTCCCAGAATATAACCTTATATGCTCATATTCCAACTAACATTACAAACAATAACAATAATCCTGTCAAACTAAAAAAGTCCATATGACGTCCTGGTAATGACGTCAAGATCATCCCCATATGGGCTGTGATCTGGCCCCAATCCAGACGTCACTGATTGGTCCAGGTCCTGACGTGCTTGCTGGAAGACTATGTAATGAAGCCACATGAACCACATGGTCAAATATGTCACACATTGCAGCAAAATGTGAAATTTTCCTGGCTACGGAACAGACGGAGACGTGCCAGCTTCAACAACTCCATTTTGATCTCTGGTATTAAAATGGTAATACTAGTGGCATTAACATTTATATTATTAGCACAAGACGGATTATACCCGCCGACTTTGACACATCGTAACGAGACTTGTTCAATTACACATGGGGGAGGTGGTTTCCCAAAACAGCCCTGTTGTCGTGGTTTTCTCGCAGCTTGCTGGACAATAGTGCAACGCGCCGTAAGGCCGGATTATTTTCGGCGCCCAGAACCACTGCAGAGCAGTCGAAGCGACACATGGGTTCACAAACGCACACGGTGACATAAGTGTGAAGGTGTGAACGGGGATTACGGATGTTGCCACTGTGTGCACGTCATGTCCCGGGCCAGCTTTTTTACATTCCGTGACTAGCCCATTTAGACCTGAACACATAATGACGCAATATTTTATGCTTTAAATATAAAAAAATAGCAGATATACAAGCTCACAGCGCGGCACCGAGTGCCGCGCTGCGAGCTTGTAGATCTGCTATTTTTGAAAAATCATGAAAATTCGAATTTTGACCCGATTCTATAAGTGTCTTTTGAATCCTTCTAAGGTTTTAAAAAAAAAAATATGTTTCTATGTCAGCAATCTGGCCAGCCATCGTCAAAGAAAAGGCCCTTTTCACTTAAATGGCGCTCAGTTAGTCTGTTCTTGAGAAACTACTATGTCAGTGCCAGTGGTGCTCAAACCTTTTCATGTGAAGGACCCCCAAAATGATATTTATTTGGCCACGGACCCCCATTTCAAAATATCTAGTTCCAGGGACCACCCAGAAGCAAAATTTGAGTTACAAACGTTCGCTTTGAAAATACATATTCAAAGATTTGCACACATTTTTACGACTTTTTCAAAAATAGATCTACAAGCTCGCAGCGCGGCACTCGGTGCCGTGCTGCGAGCTTGTATATCTGCAATTCTTTTTATATTTAAAGCATAAAATATTGCGTCATAATGTGTTCAGGCCTAAATGGACTAGAGTACGTGGCGGGGATTACACTGGAGTGAGAATATGTTGTGCCGTTCTCTTTGATTTGATGGAGTGTGACAGAGCAGATCGCGCCGACGAGCCAGTGATCACAGATGCTTTTGTCAATCGCTAAGTGTGGCTCCAGCGAAAGCTTGTAAAGGCCTTAATGAAACATCCATCATGCCAGTGATCACACAGATGCTTTGTCGACCCCTAAACGTGGCTCCGGGCGAAAGCTAGCAAAGGCCTTAATGACACATCAGTCATGACCTTTGGCACGGCCACTCCTATTAAGTGATCTCTGCAGCGTCGGGTCTGTTCAATAATGCAATTCTCTAACACGTGTCAACTTTTAGGAAAGAATCTAAACGTAAGAATGTAAAGCCAGTGTTTATTCATTCTTTATTTTGATCCCCATTAGCTTCCACTCAACATCATCATAACCTTTATTTAAACTAGGAGTACAATTGAAGGCAGGTCCTCATTTTCAATATAGCCGAGATACAAAGCAATAATCAACAGGAATATAGATTTACACCCATCCATCCATCCATCCATCTTCAACCACTTATCCGGAATCGGGTCACGGAGGTAACAGTTCCAACTGAGACTTCCAGATTTCCTTATCCCGGGCAACTTCCTCCACTCCCTCTGGGAGTATGGTCTTCCCAAGCCAGTTTGGCGATATAATCCTTCCATCTGGTCTTTGGTCTGCCACGGGGTCTCCTCCCAGCGGGATGTGCATTGAGGACCTTCCTAGCAACCGCCCCAAACCGCCTAAGCTGACTCCTTTCCAAGTGTAGGAGCAGTGGTTTTACTCCAAGTCTCTCTCGGGTGACTGAACATCTCACCCTATCTCTAAGGGAGATACCAGCCACCAACCCATTTTGTCCGCTTGCACCCGCGACCTTATACCTTCAGTCATGACCCATACTTCATGACCATAGGTGAGAGTAGGAACGAAGATTGCTCGGTAGACAGAGAGCTTTGCCTTCCGGCTCAACTCTTTTTTCTTCACCACAGCAATATTAAAATATAAATCAGAAGACAGAATACACAGAAAAATACAAATATTCAAGGAACTAAAACAGACATTAATAAAACATAATGAAAGCAGTTACAATCTAGAACAAAAGTGTTAGAAACCCTTGCCCTTAAAATGACCTAAAGAAGGCAGTGATCTGATTTTAAGGACTTCTGGAGCTCATTCCAAGCAAATGAAGCACTGACAGAGAATGCTGCCTTGCTTAGCTCTGTATGAGCAAATGGAACTATGTATGAGTGGGTTCACGTTCAACATAGAACAAATAATAGGGGGGAGCAGTCCTGACTGAGATGGCTTTAAAAATAAATAGAAAATACAATAAAATAAAAAATACCAGTGCTTATCATGCCTCAGGGCACTTTTCGACCGGCAAAGAACCGGTTCGGGCCTATGGAATGAACCAGAGGTGAGCTTTTATACCACAAAAACCAAGGATTTTGTAGTTCCAGTTCCGAACCGACTTTTACGATTCGGAACCAACTCCGGTTCTCGGTGGAAAAGCTCACCTCTGGTTCATCCCATAGGCGGGAGAAAGAACCAGGACTGGTTCTTTGCTGGTTCTTTGCCAGTCCAAAAGAACCTGCCGTTCAACTTTCTTGGAACCTTGGTTCGTTCTTGCGAGCTTGCGTTTCTACCAGATTGAATCATGATTGAACCAGAGGAACCAAGGATTTTGTGGTTCCCGTTCGGAACCAACTTTTACGGTTCGGAACCAACTCGGTTCTCGGTGGAAATGCTCACCTCTGGTTCATCCCATAGGTGGGAGAAAGGACCCGAACCGGTTCTTTGCCGGTGGAAATGTGCCTTATGTGGTCCCTAGTCTTCCTGGGGTCCACATGAACTTTGGCTGCCTCCGATACGCGAGAGCCGTTTCAGAGTTGTCGTTTGTTTCCACAGAAATGAGCACCAAGCTGATAGACTTCGACACGTTCCTGCCCATGATGCAGGCAAGCATCTCCAAGCACACGGAGAGAGGCACCTTCGAAGACCTGGTGGAAGGCCTGCGCGTCTTCGACAAGGAGGGCGACGGCACCATCATGGGGGCGGAGCTTCGCCACGTGCTCGCCACGCTAGGTGTTGTATTCATTTGATATAATATCAGTGACACCTTCTCCTCTGTAGTATTAGAAAAGCTTAGTAGTAGTAGTAGTAGTAGTAGTAATAACAACAATATAATAATAATTATTATTGTTATTATTATAAGTAGTAGTAGTAGTAGTAGCGCAGTCGGTAGCACTGTCGCCTCACTGCTAGAAGGTTCTGGGTTTAATTCCCATCGGGGGATGCTGTGGGCACTGGGGGCGTGTTCTCTCCTCCGCGTCATCAGAGCCCATAACCTAGGTGAGGTTGGCGAAAGGGCCTTTCTGGGTGGAGTTTGCATGTTCTCCCCGTGTACCCTCACAAAAAACATGCTGTAATCCTGGTCTCTAATGCCTCCCCCTGGTCAGCTGGGGCGCCTGCTGGAGGGGAAAGGAACTGGTTGGAATAAGTATTCCTTCCACAAGCTACGCCCAACCAGGGAAACTCCCCCTGTCAGGTGATAAGAAGCGGCGTGATCACTCCTCATGCACTGGAAGGAAGCATGAGTTCGGGGCCCTCCTCAGGTTGGCAGAGGGAGAGCAGCGTCCTTACAGCTTAGGCAATTGGCTCTGGGTGAAAAATGGGTTACAAAATCATGGGAACATTTTTGAAGAAATAAAATAAAATCAACTCTTGTGAATAGGACATTGCTGTATAGTTAAAGTTGGGATTGTAATCTGATTCTCATTTAATGCACCGGCCACACCTCCCCACCACTATTACTCTTAATACTGCTATATGACTTTGTCTCTCACTGCGTTCACAAGGGTTACATTAAAACTTTACTGACCGAATGAATATCCGACTGTTAACTCACTAACGACGTAACCTGTGTTTGTTAGAGGTTTATTTAATGTATTTGACGTGGGTACTGTTTTTGGTCTAGGAGAACGGATGACTGAGGAAGAAGTGAGCTTGCTGCTGGCAGGACAAGAAGATCCCAACGGCTACATCAACTGTGAGGGTGAGGATGGCGTTGCAATAGCTCCCTCTAGTGTTTGGTCTACGTCAGGTGTCTAAACATGCCCACAGTCAATTTGCTTTCATGATCATATGTGTTCCTTACTTCCTTTACAGGGTTTGTCAAGTACATCATGGCCCGTTGATCGACAGTGTGTAAGTCCATTTAAGAAGTTTGTTTATCAGCAGTATTTGAAACCGGTGGTTCTCAAATATTTGTTTTATGTCAAGGCTCTCAAGTTGTATTTGGCCTCGGACCCCCATTTGCAAAGATTTTGTGCAAAGAACATTGAATCTAAGAGAAGATTCAATGTCAAGATTTGTCTACATTCCATGAAAATGGCAGATCCAGGGGCTCACAACATTGAGGCTTGCAGATCTACCATTTTTGAATAGCATGTAATAGGTCTTAGTGTTTAATTAATTTAATTCTCCAGGAGACCCCATGGAACCCCCTCAGTCAAGCACACGGGGGTGTCACACCAAATTCTGGGCCCTGGGTACAAGGATTCACTGCGGGCCCCCCATGAATGTTCTTCATAGGGGGAGCGGGTTTAACCCATTTAGACCGGGTACACATTATTATTGCACAATATTTTGTGCTTTAACTATTGAAAAATAGCAGATATAGGCCTACTCGCACCTCTTGTTTATCTGCTATTGAAAAATAGCTAAAGTATATCATAATTAAGGCCCCTCCACCTTGGGGCCAAGTAACTCAGTCCCACTTTTCCCCCCTTGTGACGCCCCTGCAAGGCACCCCAGGTCCCCAGACCCCACTTTGAGAACCATTGATTTTAGACGAATGAATTCAACCCGGGGTATCCGCAGGCAATAATCAACCATGGTGATTTTGTTGTGTTTTACAGTGACTTGGGAGATCCTCATTTTGCTGAACCAGATCACGAGAAGATTGGGTATACGTTGATGTATAACCAAGTCTGTCCCACTGTCATTCCTCTGGAATCCTGAGTCTGCTGAAATGTTTTCTGAATGTAGCCATTTGAATAAACTGTTTGTTTGTAAGTTGTGCCATATTGTGCTCCTTGAGCAATGTCTGTTTTTTCCCAGCCTTTTCTGGATCCTAGCCCACTTGAAAATCTCTATATAGGCTAGGTTAAGTTCCTATTTATCGGTATCACATTGTCCATGGTTTAAATGGAATAAAAAGATGATTTTTGTCTTACATGGATTCTTTTTTGATTCATGTTATGTGATGATGCCATGCGAGAGTGTGGCCTCTGGCCTCCACTCTCTCCACAATCTAGCTTCAGGGTCTTGAGCTAACCAGTGGTGGAAAGAGTACTATTTATTTAAAGGAGTAGTTCACCACTTTTCAACCTGTCTTCATATAATAGGTCCTCACTAATGTTCATAATAAAATAGCACATTTTTTTTTTCTATTCAGTCTGGGTCTCATAGGAGAGCTGTCAAATCCTACTACCGGTGACATCGTTTGAAAAAAAAAATAATAATAATATTTTTGAAAATAAATATTTAGATTTTTATTATCACGAGAACAATGGCTTCCACTTTAACATTGCAACGTTTTCAGGAATAGAAACCCCTGCAGTTTCTATTAGCTTGCATTTCCCATTGATGATGTCACCGGTAGGAAGGATTTGACCCACCCACAGCTCTCCTATGAGACCCAAACTGAGTAGAACATTTTTTTGATATTTTTTCATGAACATTAGTGAGGACCTATTATATGAAGATAGGTTGAAAAGTGGCCCTTTAAGTAAAAGTATGAATATTGCACTGTCGAAATACTCTGTTACAAGTAAAAGTCCAGAATTTTAAATGTAGGCTACTTGCGTACAAAAGCATGGGTCCCGACCCACATGTTGAGAACCACTGAGGTCAAATCATGTCAGTGGCGGCATGGAGAAGAGGCTTGGTTTGCCAAAAACAACATCACATTCAAATGTAGGCAGCTTTTCCATGTGTTAATAGCTGGATAAGTAGGCCTACATTCATTACACTCAGATCAACTAATTATTCAGTAAGCACATCATACCAGAAATAGTCTGTCTCATGACATGGCCTTTCAGGCACGTGCACACATAGACATCAAAGGGGGCTTGATGTCTATGCCCTTTTATCAGTCTGTAAAAAGTTCCCTCTCCAGACCATGAATGTATTTTTTACTATGGTGAAGTAAATGCAAATGCCCTCTTTCCATGCCATAGCTGAAGGCAGCATTCAAGAGAATTGCCTTGTCCAAACACCTGAACTTTAATGCAGCATCTAATGTTGAAAGTGTAGAAACTGACTTGAATTTTCTTAGTTCAGTCACAGTGTGGTATCAAGCACCGAAAATAGCCGGGGAAAAAAAATGTATATCGAAATCTGCTATTTTCGATATTTTCACCAAAAGGCCCTTTTAGAAATGTCAGCCCCTGCCTCTCTAACATTCTCTGCATGTCCCTGTGGCCTTTATTTGTGACAATTATCTTTTGTTAAAAGCACCTGCTACTGACAAGAGTGAAACGCAAAACATAAAACACTGCAGGGCCTGCAGTACAAATAGCATTCATGGCATGACACAGATAGTAGTCTTTTTTTTTAAATGAAAATAACACAGACTAGAAAGAAGTGGCGATACCAAATATTTGACCAAAGTGTATTATATTACAGATTATAGATGGTGTACTGTAGATCAGTGGTTCTCAACCTTTTCTGGCCGTGGCCAGAAAAGTTGACATCACATTTAGTTTGACCCCATCTATTCCATTGTGAGAAAATTCCAATTTCTGCCTCTAATATTTTACAATTTGACCAATGTTTGACCAGAGGTACTAAAAAGGTCTTTAAAGTCCTTAAATTGTCACTTTAGAAATGTTCAGATACCCTGTATACACTTATACTGTATGTTGGTCTGTTTACCTTTGAGTGAGAGAACAATGTTAACATTTAGCTAAACTTCTTGGGACCCCCCAAAATAATTTGGGGACCCCTCTGGGGGTCCCGACCCACAGGTTGAGAACCACTGCTGTAGATCATACAGTATGAGCCTAGATATACGTAGATGATAGATAATATGTTATGAGATACAGAATCCTTTGATTGAATGTTCGAGAGAGTAAGAGCGAGTTACTTAACAGTGAGCAGCACACATGATTTATATAACTTCGGTTTCCTTTGGCTGAAGTAGTGTTATACAACCTTTTTTTTCCCAGAAGGTGGGAGAACAGATGGCAGATCTGACAGTGGAAAAAAGAAAAGGGAAAAAGAAAATCATCACTGATCACTGTGTGACCAACAAATGTTTTGTGCATCAGGGGTGGCAACCTATTGTGTGGCTCCTGATTAGTAATCTTTTACGTGCATACATTTTTCATGGTATTATTCGTATTAAATATCAACTCAATCTTTGATATTATTCTAATTAGCAGTCTATAATAAGACATAAAAGCAATGTATGGTCCTTGAGGGGGTTCCAGGTGGTCCCAGCTAAATGTTACCAAATCATGGACCCTTATAGAGCTTTAACTCTTGAGAGTGTACAATTTTAGGGTCCATTTGGTTTCATTTTACGCTCTTAAGAGCAGGGGCATAGTTCTGCCGATTTAAAATGACTCCAATAGGCAAGTAAAACTTCCTATGATTGGCCGCTAGTTGCGCTGTTTTCCCCCCGCGGCCGATCGCAAAAATAATTGTGCTCCATTGGATCCCATTAATTTTCCCCTTTCGTTTTCTAACCTTAATTAACATTATCATGAATACTGTATGGTTCCTATCGCTATAGTTAAAAATTGCCTTTCAATCACCATCATATTCGTTTTGTCGAAATGTGGTCCAATTTATTTTAAAATAAATGATAAAGTTGCGGGGGGGGGGGGGGGGGGCGTGGCCAACTAAACTGATACCAGCCGGCTGTGTTCTTCTTCGTGTGCTGTATTTCGGGAGGCTCCGACCACATTCTCCCATGTATCCCTGCGGTTGCACGTGACCGTTGGCAGCCTATAGTATCTCCTCCAAGGGGTAGAAAGGGCCATTTGCGCTGCATAGAAACCAATGGCTTCGCATCGTCCATATTTTTCTACAGTCTATGGTTAAGAGTAAGATTATTGTAAAACATCTGCATTACTTAATTTACAAGTGGTCTACACAATTAGATAATGTAGAAGAATTGTTATTTAATGTTTGCCTGTTATCTATCCTATGGTCTCATACCAATACAGCATAATAGAATTGTGGACAAAATCTTATCTAACGATAACAAAATATTATTTTGAGGTTTTTGAGTGGCTAAATCTCATCAAATGGTGGTTCATGGCTCAAATGCCGAATAATGGTCCTCGGTGTGAAAACGGTTGAAAACCACTGCTGATCCAACAGGATTCTCAACAATGTAGGGTAATGCATTCATAGTCCTCCATCGGACAAAGCAAAAGACAACAAAGATTTGGTTTTTGGGTTACAGAACTACTTTGTGGTAACTTTTGTTCCTTGGCCTAGAAGATGCACCCAAGTTTGGTCATCCTAGGCCTTATCGCATAAAAAATATACTTAGGAAAAGAGCTTGGATAGACAGATAGAACAAACAGAGTGCAAACTGTCTCAGATTACACCCCCCTCCCCTGGTTTGGGACAGATAACGTATTATACCTACAGTATAGGCCTATAGATTAGTTTCTATAGTTTTTTGAATAAATGACACTACAAACAATACAAACAATACATCAACAAGACAAACAAACACCAGACCAGAATCCAGGCTATATAAAATACCCATCATACAAAAGTTGAACATATGTAAAGATAAAGCGTGTAGAACACTCAAAGTGGAACATCGATTACGATTGAAACAAATTGCTACAAAACCTGTACATCCTTCATTCTGGGGCACAAACAAGAAGCTGGGTGTGCATGTATAACTTATTATACCTAAAGACCTAAACACTTGTGACACCTATTGGTGCACACCAGTAGTGCAGCGCAAGACTGCTGTTATTCAGAGCAATTAGGATCAAGGCCTGTAAACCTACAACCTTTAGGCCTTAGCTCAGACCTAAGCCTAGAGTTTAGCTTAGTTTATATCTAAGCCCACAGCTTAGGTCAGTGATAACACGTCCACTGTTATGACATCCAAATCTAAAATGAGCTGCATGCGTCGAATACTGGAACTCTAGGCCAATATCAGCTCCTGAAGAGTAACTGCATAAGGAATCTCCACTGAATCTGACAACTGTGCTAATTATGGTGAGGCGCTGGGTAAAGTGGACTTTGGTGGAAACTATACCTGGTTCTCAACCAGTGGTCCAAGGACCACCAGTGGTCCCTGAGGGGGTTCCAGGTGGTCCCCAGCTAAATGATGGAGAGTTGTTAACCAAATGGTCCCTTATAGATCTTTAATTTGAGAGTGTATTACTTAATTTACAAGAGGCCTACACAATTACAGAATAATGTTTGCCTGTTATGTCTCCTATGGTATCAACATCTATACAGCATGGAATTGTGGACAAAATACCTCCAACCGAGTGTTTCTCAAAAGGCTTGAGAACCACTGCCCCTGACCTTCTATCTGCATCACCAGCCGCCCTAAATGGCTGCAAACGCACTCCATAAAGTTATGCTGTGCTAGTAAGACGCCTAAAGGGCGAGGTCGCGCCATGTCTTGGCCGTCTGGCCAGTGATGTATATCGGACCAGTTACCCATGGAGACTCCTGGTACCCATATATGGAGATCCATGTACTGTATATGGAGATATGCTGTGAGATATGCTATGCGTCTATCACATCTGACATCATACATACAATCCCTTTTATGCCCATACATGGAGATCCCTGTCTTAACCAGATATGGGCTGTCTTCCTCCATATATGGGCATTCCCATATGAGGTCCTGTTAGATATGGGCTTAATATTGGTGACATAAGGGATCTCCATATATGGGCATGAAAGGGATTCTGTTCGAGTGGTTCCCATGACATCACAACATACAATCTCTTGTATGCCCATACATGGAGATCCCTGTCTGAACCAGCCACACCAGTGATATGTCACCTGTTTATGCCCATACATGGAGATCCCTGCTCTGAGTATATCTGACATCACTGTGATGTCACCTGTGATGTCACAGTGATGTGTCAGGGGAACCACAGTGTCAGGCGTTATCCCTGCTCTGAGTATCTGACATCACTGTGATGTCACCTGTGATGTCACAGTGATGGGTCAGGGGAACCACAGTGTCAGGCGTTACCCGTATGGACGGATACGGACAAGCTGTGACGGTTCTGACCAGGGACGTGCTGGCCATTGGGAAAAGCGGGACAACTCCCGAACAGCCGGTTCATTCCCGGCCGGTCCAGGCCTGCCATTGGGAAAAATAAATGAAAATAAAATGTCAGCTTCGTTCCATTTTGGGGGCTGGGCGGCCAACAAAGTAAATCGTCACTGTCGGGCAGAAACCTCGTATCTCCAAGTTTCGAATGTGTACATTCTTTCGCAAAGCAAAGCCCTGCTTCATCATACAAGGCCGTCATACACAAAAGTAGTGAAAACAGCAGATCTACAAGCACACAACGCCTTGCGGTGCGAGGCGTTGTGTGCTTGTAGATCGGCTGTTTTCACTAGTTTAAATCATTTTTAAAATGATAAATACAAAACAAACGGTTTTGGACATACAGTACAAGGTTTCCACCCGACAACGACGAAATATAACTCATGTATTTGGCCCGCTGGCTTGTCACTTTGTCACAAATCTTTGAGTAGCAGCAGCGCTATAGAGAGAGATCTCTCTCTATAGCGCACAATGAGGGCCTCTCCAACTCTTTTTCCTGGGCTGAATCAGGGGCCCAGCACGTCCCTGGTTCTGACTGCAACCTCCCTAAATCATGTTCAGGCAACATGACTCCTCCAATTAACCACACGCCAACCCTTCCAGTCCTGTTCAAAGGTTACCCCCGGAGGTTAACCTTTACGAAAGTGTAAGCAATTAGTTCATTAAAATGCTGGCAGCCAAAAAGATCTTCTCCCAACAGAATACACCCAGTCATTTCACATTACGTTATTTCTCAAGCAGGGGCGTCAATTGGGTATGGCAGGGGTATGCAGCTGCCATGCCCTGGGTCCAGGGGGGAAAATAAAGGTTAGTTTTAAATATAAATCCATGAATGTCTCTTTGACTATCTGTGCTGGTTATTATGTTGTTAAATTACAGTAAAATAACTACAAATGCAAAATTTAAGAAAATGGTCACTTTAACAAGGTATTTAATTATATTCTCCATACTTGTATTCTCCCCATCTTGACAAAATGGTATTCCCAGGTTCCGCTGGTCAGCTGCACAGGTACAATGCATTTTATTGTTAATTGTAGCATGTTTACTAACATGCCAAGTTTAGCTGCACTTGAACAACCATTCCAGGCTGCCATATCCAGCCCAAGAAACCGTAGAAACGGGGTGAAAAAAAATGTACTTAAAATAAATGTATCATGCCTGTACAGTATGGCAACATGACTAGCACGCGCGCGAAGGCGTGCGTGCTAGACACCAGTCATGTTGCCATACCTTAGCTTTTTCTGAACTGACGCCACTGTTCTCAAGGGTTCCCAAGATCAAAGAGAAGGCATTCTTCTTTCATCTGTTTGATATGGTTGCATTTAAGACTTGGGCCAAACCTTTTGC